>NC_054574.1:3158224-3284224 GCF_017654505.1 Polyodon spathula | reverse complement strand
TATGGAGCCCCACACCGTCTTCGCTTGCTAAATACCAGGCCTTGAGGTGCAGTGTGGAGCATGTAGCCCCAAACACTGAAGAGTTTTCTACCATTGAGGAACTTCTGATGCATAGGAATGAAAGGTAAAGTAAATATATTTTCCAAACATATATATAAAATTTTGATGTTGCCATGGAAACGGAATATAATGAAAAAATATAACCTTGCAATCTTCATGTAGATGCATAGATACGTGCAAAAAATATATTCCTATAATATGTTCCTACATCATGGCTAGGACTCTGCCTAATTTCACAATCGTAACATTTTAAAAAATCTTGGATTTCATGGTTTGAGGTATTTAAATCTTAAATTTCACGGTGGTGTTACAGAGAATGAGCATGTATTTAAAAAACGGCAAAATAGTTCTACCATTACACAGACCCCTTGAACCCTGTCAATCACCTCCCCAGACAAGGGGGGGTCGGGGACCCCAGTGCCCCGGCGGACACTGTCCGGCCCCTTGAACCCTGTCAATCACCTCCCCAGACAAGGGGGGGTCGGGGACCCCAGTGCCCCGGCAGACACTGTCCGGCCCCTTGAACCCTGTCAATCACCTCCCCAGACAAGGGGGGGTCGGGGACCCCAGTGCCCCGGCAGACACTGTCCGGCCCCTTGAACCCTGTCAATCACCTCCCCAGACAAGGGGGGGTCGGGGACCCCAGTGCCCCGGCAGACACTGTCCGGCCCCTTGAACCCTGTCAATCACCTCCCCAGACAAGGGGGGGTCGGGGGCCCCAGTGCCCCGGCAGATGCTGCCCTGCCCCTTGAACCCTGTCAATCACGTCCCCAGACAAGGGGGAGTCGGGGGCCCCAGTGCCCCGGCAGACGCTGCCCTGCCCCTTGAACCCTGTTAATCACCTCCCCAGGCAAGGGGAATCGGGGGCCCCAGTGCCCCGGCGGACACTGTCCGGCCCCTTGAACCCTGTTAATCACCTCCCCAGACAAGGGGAATCGGGGGCCCCAGTGCCCCGGCAGATGCTGCCCTGCCCCTTGAACCCTGTCAATCACCTCCCCAGACAAGGGGGGGTCGGGGGCCCCAGTGCCCCGGCAGACGCTGCCCTGCCCCTTGAACCCTGTTAATCACCTCCCCAGGCAAGGGGAATCGGGGGCCCCAGTGCCCCGGCGGACACTGTCCGGCCCCTTGAACCCTGTTAATCACCTCCCCAGACAAGGGGAATCGGGGGCCCCAGTGCCCCGGCAGATGCTGCCCTGCCCCTTGAACCCTGTCAATCACCTCCCCAGACAAGGGGGAGTCGGGGGCCCCAGTGCCCCGGCAGACGCTGTCCGGCCCCTTGAACCCTGTTAATCACCTCCCCAGACAAGGGGAATCGGGGGCCCCAGTGCCCCGGCGGACGCTGTCCGGCCCCTTGAACCCTGTCAGTCACCTTCCCAGACAAGGGGGAGTTGGGGGCCCCAGTGCCCCGGAGGACACTGTCTGGCCCCTTGAACCCTGTCAGTCACCTTCCCAGCTGCTCGAGCACTCGACCAGGTCCTTTCGAAGTGTTGTCGAATTGCTTTTACACATTATATAGACAAACTTTTATTATTTGATTCAAAATGGTGGTGTAAGACACATTTTTAAAAGCAATCAATATTATTTTCTGTCAGTCTGACTTCAGTGAGGATCCATCAGATATTCCGCATTGGCAGAGTGAATGAGATGTTAGACTTCCAGAGCCAGCTTGGCAATGTCCAGCCACTGTTCCACGCCTCCTCTGCTAGCAGCTTCGTTGGTATTCTGTCCAGGTGAGTTCAGTCTTCTCATAACCTCCTGCCAGGAAGCCCCTGTACAGTTCAAACAAAATACTAACCACTCAGAAAATTGCTAAAATGATAAAGGTTATTTTTAGTATTCTGTCTCACATTTATCTATTTATTAAATTCAGTTGCTTCAGTGTGTCCAGCCTCTGAAAACATGTCGCTTTATTAAGCAGTATAATACCTGACCAATTCTCTCATATTACTGAATTACAAATGGTACATTGAAATTTCGTTCTGTTCGATATTTTATTTTAAAACACTTAAACTCAAAATCAATTATTGTAAGGTGACATTGGTTTTATATTGGGAAATATTTTTAAGAGAAATAAAAAAAACTGAAATATCTTGCTTGCATAAGTATTCAACCCCCACATATTAATATTTGGTAGAGCCACCTTTCACTGCAATAACAGCTTTAAGTCTTTTGGGGTAAGTATGCACCAGCATTTCACACAGTGTCGCCACACTCGGGCCTGTCGCGTGTGATGAGTCAAAGGGGTTTCGGTCTGTGATTCAGCCTCCCGACAGTAGGTGGCATCAAACCAACTCGGGACTTCCCTTACCAAGATCTCGTGACCATGGCAAAAGTCATCTTTTGAGGGGCGGCACCTTGGTGAGGGGCGGAAGTACGAGTATGTAAATTCCAGCCACTGGAGTCAAGTGAAGGATAAGGACACGTGTCGGTTGGGGATTGGTGTTCCACTGACTACAGAGGCGGGACATTACATACTAAAGGGAACGTACTACTGTGTTCGGGGTTGGTCCGAAAGAAAAAGTAGGAGGAGTCACGGTGAAGGGAGATACTGGTTTTGTGCAGCGGGTTTTTTTTTAAATACTAACATTTCTTTTGTCTTTTTTTTTTATTTATGGTCACCACGAAGACAAATTAAAGACGAGTCATCACGGTTTGTTTTGGATTTCACCCCTGCACTCCTTCCCTCACACCATTTTGTTTTTCGTTTGTTATTTAATCCTTTTGGTGGTGTATAGAAAATAAAAATAAATTATTTTATTTCTGTACACATAAATTACTGTCTGGACATTCCATTTAATACACTCTCGCCTCACACGTGGTGTCAGAAGTGAAAATGGATCCAGCTACAGTTTTGACAATGTTTAGGGAGCAGGAGGAGAAGCGAGAGGAGAGAGAGACACGGCACCTGGAACAGCTCGCCCAGTTCTTGGGACAGCTGGTAGAAAAACTATCAATATCAACATCAGAGAGAGCGGTTGCCCGGATGTTTGCAGCTCAGCCTAATCTTCAGAAGATGACCTCGGAAGATGATCCCGAGGCTTTCTTGATTACGTTTGAGAGAGTGGCAGAGGCTGCAGAGTGGCCTAGGGAACACTGGGCCATGAAATTGGCACCCTGCCTGACAGGGGAAGCTCAGGCAGCGTATCGAGCCCTGACGGCCACGAATGCAGGGGACTATGTTAAAGTTAAAGAAGCCATTCTCTCACGCCTCGGGATCACGGAGGAAACATACCGGCGCCGTTTTCGGGAATACCAGCTGTCCAAGGGGATGCGGCCCCGGGTTGCGGGACAATATCTTTTAGATCAGTGCACCCGGTGGCTGCGGCCAGAAGAACATACACCCCAAGAACTGGTGCAGAAAATAGTTATAGAACAGTTTGCGTCTATACTACCGCCAGGGAATCGAGAGTGGATTAAGAGGAATAGACCTACCACTCTCGAGGATGCCCTCCTCCTGGCGGAGGCCTACGAAGACGCAAACGAAGGTGCCGGGTCAGACCCCACTCCTGCCCCTAAACTAACTCGGACCAACCAACCAATGAAGCCCAGAGGGGGTAACCGGACCTTCAGACCATGGAGGTCGAGGTTAGCCCCATCCTGGGCGAGAGAGAATCCCCCTAACCTGCCGGTCGCGGACTCGCAGGACAGATTAACTCCGTTGATGCCTCCTAACCAAGTGTGCTACCAATGTAATGAGCCTGGACACATTGCCAGGAATTGTCCAGTAATAAAGGTGGACCTGGCGACAAGATCCTGGTCAGCAGTAACAGGTAGGAACACTGGGGAATGTCGGGAGGGCCCTTATCAGTTAAGAGTACAGGTCGGGGGAAAGAGTACTTACGCATTTGCGGACTCTGGGTGTGCACAAACATTGATTCGGCAAGCTCTCTTGGATGGGGTAGCCTGGGAGCCACAGGGTAAAGTGGCTATCTCCTGTATTCATGGAGAAACTCGGGTTTATCCCACCACTAAAGTTAGACTTATTGTAGGTGATTATTCAGCTTGCGTTAAAGTGGCTGTAGCGCAATGTTTACCATACCCTGTTCTCCTGGGAAGAGACTGGCCGTTTTTTGATCGTATTTTAGGTCGGGAAATGGTCTTAGTTTCTACCAGGGGACAATTAAAGCAACAGGAGAAAACAATTGGCGAGATTTTTCCGTTGCAATCCGACCTGTTTAACCCTAAAATCCGCCCAAGAAAAACAAAAAGAGAGCGTCGGGTGGAAAAATATGAGGGAACTCTGAGACGACAAGGGGAGGGGTCTGACACAAAAGTAAACCAATCGTTGAAACGGCAAGGAAAGGGAGTAGGTATTCAGTGTAACCGGGGCTGCGAGGTTACTGAGGTGGAAGGTCATGTAATAAAAGACACTCCTCTCTGTGTACCTAGCCATTGGGACCGAGATATTGACTTGGGATATGAACAACAAAATGATCCCACGTTACAGTATGCTTGGAAACGGGTTAGATATATCGAGGGGAAGGATATGCAGGAAGGACAACCGGTGGTATTTCCGCATTTTTCTGTATCTGGGCACTTATTATATAGAATAACCCGGGCTCCCGGGACGGGACAGCTCGTAAAACAGTTATTGGTTCCTAGGCCTTTTCAGTCAGAAATCATGAGATTGGCGCATGACATTCCATTTTCAGGTCATTTGGGAACTGAAAAGACTCAGGAACGAATTCTGGCCCGGTTTTTTTGGCCTGGGGTTTATGGTCTGGTGCGGAAGTATGTATCGGAGTGTCCTGAATGTCAATTAGCTGCCCCTAAGTCAGTTCGCCCCGCACCTCTGGTTCCACTTCCAATTATTGGGGTACCGTTTGAAAGGATTGGTGTAGATTTAGTAGGCCCTCTGGAGGGAACAGAGTCAGGATATCGGTATATTTTAGTAGTAGTGGACTACGCAACGAGATATCCAGAAGCTGTTCCCTTACGCTCTATGAATGCAATAGCTGTAGCGAATGAATTGGTAAAAATATTCTCTAGGGTGGGAATCCCGAAAGAAATTCTCACTGATCAGGGCACTAATTTTATGTCAGACTGTATTCAGCAACTATATAAATTATTGAAAATTCGTTCAATTAGAACCTCAGTTTTTCATCCACAAACGGATGGGCTTGTTGAACGATTTAATCAGACTTTGAAAAATATGTTGCGCCGCTTTGTAGATCAAGAAAAACGCAATTGGGCTAAACTGCTTCCCTACTTGCTCTTTGCAGTTCGCGAGGTACCACAATCCTCAACGGGGTTTTCCCCGTTTGAGCTCTTGTACGGTCGGCAGCCGCGGGGTATCTTGGATCTCATAAGAGAAGGCTGGGAAGAACAGTCAAAGGAGTCTAAAAATGTAGTAAAATACGTGTTGCAGTTACGCGATCGCTTAGAATTAGTCGGTCGATTGGCACATGACAATCTCAAAGCGGCACAGCAGAAGCAGCAACAAAGCTACAATAAAAATGCAAGAATTCGGAACTTTCGACCTGGAGATAAAGTGTTGTTATTGTTGCCCTCATCGGAATCTAAGTTGTTTGCTAAATGGCAGGGTCCCTTTCAGGTTATTCGAGCAATTGGTAAAGTCAATTATGAGATCCGACAGCCTGGGCGTCGGAAAGAAAGTCAAATTTATCATGTTAATCTCCTGAAACCGTGGAAAGAACGGGAAGTCCATTTTATATCTCCTGTACAGGAGGGAGAGGATTTTGGACCCTCAATTGAGTCAGAGTCAGCAATTGAGGTCCCGATGGGGGAACAATTAACTCCTGATCAGCGTGAAGAGGTAAGCAATCTAATTAAAATGTTCAGTGATGTGTTTTCTAACGTGCCTGGAAGAACGCATTTGATCGAACATGCTATTATCACTCCGCCAGGTCTAAGAGTTAGACAGAGACCGTATCGCATTCCAGAGAGTCGGAGAGATTCTGTTCGAAGGGAGGTGGAGTGTATGTTGAAACTTGGGGTAATTGAACCTTCCCGAAGTGAGTGGTGTAGCCCAATAGTACCAATAGACAAGCCAGATGGGTCACTACGATTATGTATCGATTTTAGGAGGGTGAATGCTATCTCCAAGTTTGATGCATATCCCATGCCTCGAGTAGATGAACTCTTAGACAAACTGGGGCAAGCTCGGTTTATTTCAACTCTGGATCTGACGAAAGGATATTGGCAAATTCCATTAACGAAAGCCTCTCGTGAGAAAACGGCATTTTCAACCCCAGAGGGTCTTTTTCAATTTTGTACTATGCCGTTCGGACTTCATGGAGCGCCTGCTACTTTTCAGAGACTAATGGACAGGGTTTTACAACCTCATCGAGAGTATGCAGCTGCGTATATCGATGATGTAGTCATTTATAGTTCTTCCTGGAGAGAACATTTGACTAGATTAGAAGCCGTCTTACAGTCTCTGAGGAGGGCGGGGCTCACAGCGAACATGGCAAAGTGCGCTATTGGAAAAGAAGAAACTAAATATTTAGGTTTCATAATGGGTAAGGGTAGAGTGAAACCGTTGGTTTCAAAAGTCCAGGCTTTGTTGGATTCACCGGTACCTACCACGAAAACCCAGGTGAGATCACTGTTAGGGTTGGCTGGTTATTACCGCCGCTTTATTCCACACTTTTCCACTATAGCCGCCCCTCTCACTGATCTCACTAAAAAGAACGCTCCAAATAAAATTAAGTGGAGTGCAGAGTGTCAGACAGCCTTTGAATCTATTAAAACTAATTTGAGTCAGGCCCCAGCATTAATAAGCCCGGATTTCAGCCGAGAGTTCGTCCTGCAGACAGATGCATCGCAGACTGGTCTGGGGGCGGTTCTGTCCCAGGAGAGAGATGGTATAGAACACCCGATACTATACATCAGTCGGAAGTTACTGCCCAGAGAACAGAGGTATTCGGTAGTGGAGAAAGAATGCCTGGCAGTGAAATGGGCAGTGGAATCTTTAAAATACTATCTTCTGGGACGACCCTTTGTACTCATCACAGATCACGCTTCTTTAAAGTGGTTAGACACGATGAAGGATTCAAACGCTAGGATTACGCGGTGGTACCTGGCGCTCCAACCCTTCGCCTTTCAAATAAGGTATCGTGCGGGTAAGTTACATCAAAATGCTGATTTTTTTTCCCGGGAGGGAGGTAAAAGGGAAGGGTTAGAGGTGTCCGAGTGTTCCTTCGGCTCCACTCTGAGGGGTGGGATATGTGATGAGTCAAAGGGGTTTCGGTCTGTGATTCAGCCTCCCGACAGTAGGTGGCATCAAACCAACTCGGGACTTCCCTTACCAAGATCTCGTGACCATGGCAAAAGTCATCTTTTGAGGGGCGGCACCTTGGTGAGGGGCGGAAGTACGAGTATGTAAATTCCAGCCACTGGAGTCAAGTGAAGGATAAGGACACGTGTCGGTTGGGGATTGGTGTTCCACTGACTACAGAGGCGGGACATTACATACTAAAGGGAACGTACTACTGTGTTCGGGGTTGGTCCGAAAGAAAAAGTAGGAGGAGTCACGGGTGAAGGGAGATACTGGTTTTGTGCAGCGGGTTTTTTTTTTGAAATACTAACATTTCTTTTGTCTTTTTTTTGTTTATGGTCACGACGAAGACAAATTAAAGACGTGTCATCAGTTTGTTTTGGATTTCACCCCTGCACTCCTTCCCTCACACCATTTTGTTTTTTTCGTTTGTTATTTAATCCTTTTGGTGGTGTATAGAAAATAAAAATAAATTATTTTATTTCTGTACACATAAATTACTGTCTGGACATTCCATTTAATACACTCTCGCCTCACAGTGTCGGAGTGATTTTGGCCCATTCTTCTTGGCAGATTTGCTCCAGGTTGTTCAGGTTGGTTGGACGACGCTTGTGGACCGCAATTTTCAAATAGTGCCACAGATTCTCAATGGGATTGAGATCAGGACTTTGACTGGGCCACTGTAGGACATTCACCTTTTTGTTCTTGAGCCACTCCAATGTTGCTTTGGCCTTGTGCTTGTGCTTTCTGGCAAATTCCAGACGTACTTTCAGATGGTACTTTTTGAGTAACGGCATCTTTCTTGCCACCCTCCCATACAGGCCAGTGTTATGCAGAGCTATTGATATGGTTGACTGGTGCACCATTACTCCACTCCCAGCCACTGAAGTCTGTAGCTCCTTCAAAGTGATTATTGGCCTCTCTGTGGCTTCTCTCACAAGTCTCCTTCTTGTTTGAGCACTGAGTTTTGAGGGACAGCCTTTTCTTGGCAGTGCCTGGGTGGTGTGATGCAGCTTCCACTTCCTGATTATTGATCCAACTGTGCTCTCTGGGATATCCAAACACTTGGATATTATTTTGTACCCTTTCCCTAATCTATGCATTTGTATTACTTTATCTCTAACTTCTGTAGAATGCTCTTTGGTCTTCATTTTCCTTCAGATTCACAGCCTTACCAATGATCCTTCAACAGTGGGGTTTTTATCCAGAAAATGTGACAGCAACTTTAATGGTTCACAGGTGGAGGCCAATGGTAAGGTAATTGTGTCCTCGTTAGGGCAATTTCTTTCATCTGTGCAAACTGGGAGCTTCCACAGCACAGGGGTTGAATACTTATGCAAGCAAGATATTTCAGTTTTTTTATTTTTCTTAAAAATATTTCCCAACATAAAACCAATGTCACCTTACAATAATTGATTCTGAGTTTCAGTGTTTAAAAATAAAATATCAAACAGAACGAAATTTCAATGTACCATTTGTAATTCAGTAATATGAGAGAATTGGTCAGGGGTCTGAATACTTTTGCAAGGCACTGTATATATATATATATATATATATATATATATATATATATATATATATATATATATATATATATATATATATATATATAAATAATATTGCACATGTTCCTTTATTTTTACAGGGGGCTTCTTTTGCCAAAAGTTGCGGTTGAACAGCATGGCATTGATAGGACGGATATTGGTAACCTTGGATGTGGCATTTACTTCAGCAATGCATTGGGGTCTGGACTTCTTATCATTTTTTGAATTGTTGTTTATTTTCTTCGTTGTATTTCTGTTAGTTTCGAGTTCTTATTTTTTAAAATGATTTCTTACAGCACAGTTATCAAGTATTCAAAGCCTAGTGAAAGCGACGGCACGCGGCTCCTGGTGGTTTGTGACATCGCTCTCGGCGAGTGCAAGCACCTGCACAAGAAAGATTTCACCTTGGCATCTGCGCCAGCCGGGTACAGCAGTGTGCTCGGAGTGCGTCGGACTGCAGACATCGCCTCTGACTTTGAGGTACTGTGATCGTCGTACCATCGTATGGTCAATATGTTGAATGCTTCTCGCAGTGCTAGGCTTCCTGTAAACTTGGAGAGGCCGTCTGAAGGAGCCATGTCGCCATTTCAAATGAGCCAGTCACAGGAAAAGCAGTGATTGTTACTCAAGTACGAGCCAACGAGTCAGAGTTCTTTGAAAGAAAATACACGGCAAACATTTGGAATGTTTTGGTTTTTTAAAAGTTTTTTTTTTCTGGAGAAATGTATATTAAAAAAATGAAGCATTTAGAAACTCTCAGACTGGCAGAAACAGCCCATCTGTGTCGGATGCATTGCTCAGTGGGATGTGCAGTTTACTCAGTAAAGCATTGTAAAGCCCAGAAAGGTGTGGTAAATAATATTGAAAACCATGGTAAACTGTGGTAAATGCATAGTATAACCTTGGGGGGGGGGGGGGGGGGGGGAAAAAATTCAGAATTCCCATGCCATTACCATAATTTTTATAAGGGTGAGCAGATCGACTCAGCTGAATTCTGGCTCTTTAGCTTTAAGACTAGACAGCTATTTCTCTCATAGGTTCATATTTTCAATACATTCATTTAAACAAAATCCTCAAATCTACAGCACCTCATTCAAGATTTTTTTTTTTGTGTGATATTTTTATATGTAGTAATATTTAAAACAATGATATATTAATGGGTTATACAATTATTTATTTATTTACATTTTTATAATGCTTTTATACAGAGGTATGTCAAAGCACTGTACAAAACATAGCAAAGAGAATGATACATTAAGATAAAACGAAACCTCTGCCACTGACTGACTCATTGTGTGATGCTGAGCAAGTCACTTAACCTCCTTGAGCTCCATCCTGCAGGTGAGACGTTGATAACAGCATGGAGAAGCAGTTCTGTCTCTTGAACATTGATAACAACATGCAGAGGCAGTTCTGTCTCTTGAACATTGATAACAACATGGCGAGGCAGTTCTGTTTCTTGAACATTCATAACAGCATGGCGAGGCAGTTCTGTCTTGTGAACATTGGTAACAGCATGGCGAGGCAGTTCTGTCTTGTGAACATTGGTAACAGCGTGGCGAGGCAGTTCTGTCTCTTGAACATTGATAACAGCATGCCGATTCAGTCTGTCTCGTGTTCGGTTGGTTAGGAGTGTTTCTTGTAGCCGATCTCTGAAAATGTTTCTTTTGTATTGAGTTGTTGTTTAATCCTTTGCTTTAGGATGATGAGTATGTCGTATACAACCCCAGCCAGGTTCAAATAAAGTATGTTGTCCAGTTCTGCGTGGGAGACGATCAGGTGAAGAGTTTTCAGCCCACTGTTAATGTTACCAATGAAGAAGAACCAGCAGGTCTGTCAGACACCCCAGGTGAGTGGCACCCCTGCTAGCCAGATAGAGCTCTGTGCTTCATGCACAGGGACAGCATCACTTTTTTAATAGAGAGCGCTAGCATTTGTTTCTGCCAGTGCTTGCTTTGAAATGGGCTGAGGGGTTGGGGAGTGGGGGCTGGTTTGTGAAGTTGGAGGTTACAGCCTCTGATTTAAATAATTATGAATTACTACATAATTCATGTACTCCTGTACACACGCATTCTTCAGTAATGTCCTAATTTAAAGACAGCACGCCTCCCTGTAGCCCTCTGGATGAAATTGGTAAGAACTGCAACAAAGTTATCAGCTTCAGCAATGAAATCCTTGCCTGCATGCTCTTTGCTTGCTGACAGAAGAGCACATACCTGTTCTTATTTCTGAGAGGCAGATACGCTCTGAGCAGCAGTGTGATGCAAAGGGGATGAACACCTTTCTAAAGCTTCGTTCCATGAGCACAAAATGTTACTCACAAAACCCATTAGCCATTCACAAAACCCATTAGCCATTCTTTGTCCCTAATTGCAGGGGATGTCCAGCAGTAGCAGTTTTGCAGCACACAGAGCAAAAAACACAATCATTCATATTATCATATTAAATACAGTTGTAAAAAACCCCGCCTTGTTTTTCTTGTGCATTTTTTTCTGCTGTCATTAAGAACATAAGAAAATTTACAAACGGGAGGAGGCCTATTTTCTGTTCTGAATGCCCCCTTTATCTTATCTCCATTTGTGACCCCTGGACCTTGTTTCTTTTTTAAGGTTGATAATGTCCCTTGGGTCGACATTGTCAATACCTTTTAGAATTTTGAATGCTTGAATCAGATTGCAGCGTAGTCTTTATTCAAGACTGAATAGATTCAATTCTTTTAACCTGTCTGCATATGACATGCCTTTTAAACCTGGTATAGTTCTGGTCGCTCTTCTTTGCACTCTTTCTAGAGCAGCAATATATTTTTTGTAGCAAGGTGACCAGATCGGAACACAATATTCTAGATGAGGTCTTACTAATGCATTGTAAAGTTTTAACATTACTTCCCTTGATATAAATTCAACACTTTTCACAATATATCAGAGCATTTTGTTGTCCTTTTTTATAGCTTCTCCACATTGTCTAGATGAACACATTTCTGAGTCAACATAAGCTCCTAGATCATTTTCATAGATTCCTTCTTCAATTTCTGTATCTCCCATATAGTATTTATAATGCACATTTCTATTACCTGCGTGCAGTACCTTACACATTTCTATATTAAATGTAATTTGCCACGTGTCTGCCCAGTTCTGAATGCTGTATAGATTTTGGATGACCTTTGCTGCTGCAACAGTGTTTGCCACTCCTATTTTTGTGTCATCTGCAAATTTAACAAGTTTGCTACTATATCAGAATCTGTCATTAATGTAGATTAGGAAGAGCAAAGGACCTAATACTGATCCATGTGGTATTCCACTGGTTGCCTCGCTCCATTTTGAGGTTTCTTCTCGTATCAGTACTTTCTGCTTTCTACATGTTAACCACTTAATGTGCATGCATTTCCTTGAATCCTTGAATTTCATTGCATTCCCTTGAATTAGTAAGCATATCAAACCCATAGATTCAGCTATTGGTCCGCCAGCTCTGGCAGATTCTACTGTACTTGCTGA
Organism: Polyodon spathula; assembly: GCF_017654505.1. NCBI lineage: Eukaryota > Metazoa > Chordata > Actinopteri > Acipenseriformes > Polyodontidae > Polyodon > Polyodon spathula. The sequence goes on along the minus strand of NC_054574.1, from coordinate 3,271,889 downwards.
AGCACTTGTGGGTTCCCACGGCTAATTTAAAATCCGGTGTCATTCATCTTGTGTTATTTAATTAGTCCCATACTGTAGTCACCTCACCGAGGTGCAGTCTGCTGGTCCTATTCTGTTTGGTCACTGCCTCCACCCGTATCGACTGACAAATGTATTTGCACTGCTCAGGACTTTTTCATTTTGGCGATTTTTTTGAAGTTTGATTTTAGGGCAGTGTTTTTAACATGATAGATCTTTAATCATCTTAATCACACGTAACAAACACTGTGGGGGGTGCTGAGCACCCGGTTACTGCACTCCGCCTATTGCCCCCATGTTCTGTACTAGAAGATGTCTGCAGTGGAGCACATCTATGAGTTTCAATTGAAAGTGTGGATAAAAACAAATCCTCCCCGATAACAGAATCTAAGGGGCATGTGATATCCGATCAACAGTTGCATATAAGTAACAAGGAAATGTGATCTGTGTCATTAATATGTCCAGCAGTGTTTGGCTGGGTGTTAATTTTTTGTAGTCACTGCTGCCTAATACTGTTTATAGGGTTAGTCACTGTTTACATACAAACACAGCACATTTGCACACAAACTGAAACTGGACACTTTTAGCAAGTCAGAAGAGCATTTCTTTTATATACAGTACTGTGCAAAAGTTTTAGGCAGGTGTGAAAAAATGCTGTAGAGTAAGAATGCTTTCAAAAATAGACATGTTAATAGATTATATTTATCAATTAACTAAATGCAAAGTGAGTGAACAGAAGAAAAATCTACATCAAATCCATATTTGGTGTCACCACCCTTTGCCTTCAAAACAGCATCAGTTCTTCTAGGTACACTTGCACAAAGTCAGGGATTTTGTAGGCATATAGTCAGGTGTATGATTAAACAATTATACCAAACAGGTGCTAATGATCATCAGTTCAATATGTAGGTTGAAACACAATCATTAACTGAAACAGAAACAGCTGAATAGGAGGAATAAAACTGGGTGAGGAACAGCCAAACTCAGCTAACAAGGTGAGGTTGCTGGAGACAGTTTACTGTCAAAAGTCATACACCATGACACAAGGACACAAGCACAGCAACAAGACACAAGGTAGTTATACTGCATCAGCAAGGTCTTTCCCAGGCAGAAATTTCAAGGCAGACCGGGGGTTTCCAGATGTGCTGTCCAAGCTCTTTTGAAGAAGCACAAAGAAACGGGCAATGTTGAGGACATAGACGCAGTGATCGGCCAAGGAAACTTACTGCAGCAGATGAAAGACACATCATGCTTACTTCCCTTCACAATCGGAAGATGTCCAGCAATGCCATCAGCTCAGAATTGGCAGAAAACAGTGGGACCCTGGTACACCCATCTACTGTCCGGAGAAGTCTGGTCAGAAGTGGTCTTCATGGAAGACTTGCGGCCAAAAACCCATACCTCCGACGTGGAAACAAGGCCAAGCGACTCAACTATGCACAAAAACACAGGAACTGAGGTGCAGAAAAATGGCAGCAGGTACTCTGGACTGATGAGTCAAAATTTGAAATATTTGGCTGTAGCAGAAGGCAGTTTGTTCACCGAAGGGCTGGAGAGCGGTACACGAATGAGTGTCTGCAGGCAACAGTAAAGCATGGTGGAGATTCCTTACAAGTTTGGGACTGCATTTCTGCAAATGGAGTTGGGGATTTGGTCAGAATTAATGGTCTCCTCAATGCTGAGAAGTACAGGCAGATACTTATCCATCATGCAATACCATCAGGGAGGCATCTGATTGGCCCCAAATTTATTCTGCAGCATGACAACGACCCCAAACATACAGTGAAAGTCATTAAGAACTATCTTCAGCGTAAAGAAGAACAAGGAGTCCTGGAAGTGATGGTATGGCCCCCACAGAGCCCTGATCTCAACATCATTGAGTCTTTCTGGGATTACATGAAGAGAGAGAAGCAACTGAGGCTGCCTAAATCCACAGAAGAACTGTGGTTAGTTCTCCAAGATGTTTGGGCCAACCTACCTGCCGAGTTCCTTCAAAAACTGTTTGCAAGTGTACCTAGAAGAATTGATGCTGTTTTGAAGGCAAAGGGTGGTCACACCAAATATGGATTTGATGTAGATTTTTCTTCTGTTCACTCACTTTGCATTTTGTTAATTGATAAATATAAACTATTAACATGTCTATTTTTGAAAGCATTCTTACTTTACAGCATTTTTTCACACCTGCCTAAAACTTTTGCACAGTACTGTGTGTGTGTGTGTGTGTGTGTGTGTGTATATATATATATATATATATATATATATATATATATATATATATATATATATAGTAATTTGGTCAATTAAGCAAAAAATATAGGAAATCTAAGAACAATCACTATTCCTTTCCCAGTTCTTTGAGCAAATTAAAATGTTCAAAGTGCAATATTTTAAGTATGCACCTATTGTTCTAGCCTGGTCAACAATCCCAAATAGACATTTAGCTTAAACACAGTACATCAGTAGTTTTAATTTGGGTATTTGTTAATGTTGTTAGTTCCAACTTAATATTTCAGTTTGTTTGGTTGGGATTGATGAATTCCTATGAACATTATGGACAAAACACCAGACAAGCGTAATGAAATAGTAGCAATTAATTAAATACAGAAAATCAAAAAGACAAATGTAGAAAGTCAAAGTAAATCTTGGGTATGATCACACGTCAAACATATTCAAGACTGTAACAGTTCAGCATACTTGTATACAAATAGCAGGGTTAGTTTAAAAGCACTTCATGTATCTAAATGAGATCACTAACTTCCTTGTTACTTTATCAGATGCCATGCAAAATTTCAATGTAACTTAATTATTTGCTTAATGTTTCAATGTTGAACTATATTGAATAAATCAGGTTTCATGTGTGAAAGGTGCAAACACAGTTAACCCTTAATGATCCCTGAGTAATGGGTGAACAGCCTTCTGGTCTCCGAAATGTCTCTGTTAATTCTTTGTCTTGTCAAATACTTCACAATGAAATCCCCAACTCCCGAAGGGATCCAAACACGGGTATAGATGTACTAAAGTGTTTCAGCTGTCGCAAACGAGTCGGAAGTCTAGGATATAATGTACTAAACATGTGCAGTGCTGTTGCCAGTTCTCAAATATTCTAATGAGATGTACTAAAGTGGTCAGCAATTGCAACACTTACAATTGCATCAGTTTAAGAACTTTTGAAAGCTTGTTTTAAACCATCACAGTTGAATCTGCTCAGTCTTCAACAAAGAAGACTACGCTGCGATCTGATTCAAGCTTTCAAAATTCTAAAAAGTATTGACAGTGTCGACCCAAGGGACTTTTTCGACCTGAAAATAGAAACAAGGACCAGGGGTCACAAATGGAGATTAGACAAAGGGGCATTTAAAACAGAAAATAGGAGGGACTTTTTTATACAGAGAATTGTGGGAGCCTGCAACCAACTCCCCAGTAATGTGTTGAATTTGACACTCTGGGATCCTTCAGAAGCTGCTTGATGGATTCTGGGATCAATAAGCTACTAACAACCAAACGAGCAAGAATGTCTGAATGGCCTCCACTCATTTGTAAATTTATTAAGTTCTAATTATTGTTAGCGTTTCCATGTCTGCTTTTTCCAGTGTGTTGCCAGTTGTTGCTTTTTCTCGTGCATTGTTGCCAGTTGTGCTCAGTGAATTTGAACACCCAAACACCTATTTTTTCCTAAAAGCAGGGTGTACTTACAAGCCTTGAAAACACATTTCTATGACATTTCTGGTTTCCCCAATGTGTTGGGAGCAATAGACTTCACACATGTGCCGCTAACCCCTCCAGCTCATTCTGAACATCTGTACAGGAATAGGAAACACACCTATTCTATTAAGAACATAAGAACATAAGAACATAAGAAAGTTTACAAACGAGAGGAGGCCATTCGGCCCATCTTGCTCGTTTGGTTGTTAGTAGCTTATTGATCCCAAAATCTCATCAAGCAGCTTCTTGAAGGATCCCAGGGTGTCAGCTTCAACAACATTACTGGGGAGTTGATTCCAGACCCTCACAATTCTCTGTGTAAAAAAGTGTCTCCTATTTTCTGTTCTGAATGCCCCTTTTTCTAAACTCCATTTGTGACTCCTGGTCCTTGTTTCTTTTTTCAGGCTGAAAAAGTCCCTTGGGTCGACACTGTCAATACCTTTTAGAATTTTGAATGCTTGAATTAGGTCGCCACGTAGTCTTCTTTGTTCAAGACTGAACAGATTCAATTCTTTTAGCCTGTCTGCATATGACATGCCTTTTAAGCCCGGAATAATTCTGGTCGCTCTTCTTTGCACTCTTTCTAGAGCAGCAATATCTTTTTTATAGCGAGGTGACCAGAACTGCACACAATATTCAAGATGAGGTCTTACAAGTGCATTGTACAGTTTTAACATTACTTCCCTTGATTTAAATTCAACACTTTTCACAATGTATCCAAGCATCTTGTTAGCCTTTTTTATAGCTTCCCCACATTGCCTAGATAAAGACATTTCTGAGTCAACAAAAACTCCTAGGTCTTTTTCATAGATTCCTTCTCCAATTTCAATATCTCCCATATGATATTTATAATGTACATTTTTATTTCCTGCGTGCAGTACCTTACACTTTTCTCTATTAAATGTCATTTGCCATGTGTCTGCCCAGTTCTGAATCTTGTCTAGATCATTTTGAATGACCTTTGCTGCTGCAACAGTGTTTGCCACTCCTCCTACTTTTGTGTCGTCTGCAAATTTAACAAGTTTGCTTACTATACCAGAATCTAAATCATTAATGTAGATTAGGAATAGCAGAGGACCTAATACTGATCCCTGTGGTACACCGCTGGTTACCACACTCCATTCTGAGGTTTTTCCTCTAATCAGTACTTTCTGTTTTCTACATGTTAACCACTCCCTAATCCATGTACATGCGTTTCCTTGAATCCCAACTGCGTTCAGTTTGAGAATTAATCTTTTGTGCGGGACTTTGTCAAAAGCTTTCTGGAAATCTAAATAAACCATGTCATATGCTTTGCAATTATCCATTATCGATGTTGCATCCTCAAAAAAATCAAGCAAGTTAGTTAGGCACGATCTCCCTTTCCTAAAACCATGTTGACTGTCTCCCAGTACCCTGTTACCATATAGGTAATTTTCCATTTTGGATCTTATTATAGTTTCCATAAGTTTGCATATAATAGAAGTCAGGCTTACTGGTCTGTAGTTACCTGGTTCAGTTTTGTTTCCCTTTTTGTGGATCGGTATTACGTTTGCAATTTTCCAGTCTGTCGGTACCACCCCTGTGTCAAGAGACTGCTGCATGATCTTGGTTAGCGGTTTGTAAATTACTTCTTTCATTTCTTTGAGTACTACTGGGAGGATCTCATCCGGCCCAGGGGATTTGTTTATTTTAAGAGCTCCTAGTCCCTTTAACACTTCTGCCTCAGTTATGCTAAAGTTATTTAAAACTGGATAGGAACTGGATGACATGTGGGGCATGTTGTCTGTATCTTCCTTTGTAAAAACTTGTGAAAAGTAATCATTTAATATATTTGCTATTTTTTTTTCTTCCTCTACGATTTTGCCATTTGTATCTCTTAAACATTTAATCTCCTACTGTGAACATTTACTGTGAAGGTGGTTTGTAATTGTGCACAGTTTAGCACTGCACCCCTGACTAAATTAAAAAAAAAGAACAGTATGCATTTGGCTTATAGGCTACTCATGATAATACGAATTAGTGGTATAATACAAAATTTGTTGCTGGTCCCTTGAAATTCGTATAAACGAGAATTGACTGTCCTCCTGCAAGTGTCATGGTCTATTTTGTGTTAATTGTTAGGCTACTAAGTAGGCCAAGTTAAACATAATAATAATAATAATAATAATAATAATAATAATAATAATAATAATAATAATAATAATAATAATAATAATTGTTAATCTTTTAGTTTCGGATTAAAATAATCTTTTATTCACATTGTACACCAATGTGTGCAATGCAGCAGTATGATTTATTTTGTGTTACCGGTAGCCTATAGGCTAAAGTAAAAAGAAAGTGTGCTAGACATTCATTTGATTTTACTACTGTACTGAATACTGCAGGCTTACTGTACACTTTACATAATGTAATGTGTAGCCTACCTGAAACACATTAGTGTTATTTCAGTGCAATGATTTATACATTTAAAATACATTGAGCAGTATATATTTTTTTTTAAACTCGACACCCCTTAGTCGGATAAACACACGCGGCTTAGTGAGGGGCTACTGTAGGATTATGAAAAGCTTCTTAATAGAAACACATTTTTTATTTGGGGGTGAAGGTGGGGGCCCCACTATAGAATCTAATGGGATTAAACTGCCTTTCATTATTTACTCAAAAAGATGTTGCACGATTTCCGCAATGCTAGTGATCTCTCTAAGATGATGCAAGAAATATTTAAATGAGTATATTTTGTCTCTCTTTAACATAACAGTGTTTTCTCTTTGTACATACGACAGAATGTATACTTTGTGAATTGTCACAATGAAAATGTAAATTGTGGTATGCTTATACTCGACACGAGGAGCAAGTGTTTAATTCGTACTTCTTTCTCTCTGTCTCTCCTTCTCCAAACAACCAGCTGGCTTCTGGTGTATATATAGTAGTCAAGTGATTAACTGGTTATCAAATACCTTGTTTACCCCTCGGCCACATTCCGCATGGGTTTTCTAATGAGTGTGGTCGACAGCACTATGTAACACAATTTTTGTTCCTGGGTAGTAAGTGTTATTTCCTAATTGCTTATGCCTCAAAAGTATAGAAAATGGCTATTATTCCCCACAAACTTTGCTTTTGTGACCAGGACAGTGACATTTTGAAATGTATCTATTTCCAATGAGAAAACGGGCGAATTTGTGTCTTTTCGTTCACATAAAGTCAGAAAAAAACAACATATGAATCCAAATTAACATGTATTTATACTAAAGTAATACAAAAATGACTACAAAAGATTTAGAAGTGAGTAGTTTTTTGAGATTTACGATTATACTGTAAATCACTTTCACGAATCAGCCCCCAAATGTAGTCTCCTATCATGTTCTCGTTATACTGTCCTCGGTAGTGGCGTTCAAAGTCCAGTATATCCTGGTGGAAGCACTCGCCTTGCTCCTCCTTGAATTTATCAAGATGAGCATCAAGGATATGGACTTTGAGGGACTTCCTACAGCCCATTGAGCCGTAGTTCTTCACCAGAGTCTCAACCAGCTCCACATAGTTTTCGGCCTTGTGATTGCCCAGGAAGCCCCGAACCACTGCGACAAAGCTGTTCCAAGCCGCTTTCTCCTTACTAGTGAGCTTCTTGGGGAATTCATTGCATTCCAGGATCTTCTTTATCTGTGGTCTGACAAAGACACCGGCTTTGACCTTTGCCTCAGACAGCTTAGGGAAGAAGTCTTGAAGGTACTTGAAGGCTGCCGACTCCTTATCTAGAGCTCTGACAAAGATAGCAGGGAAACTTGGTAAAACCGCCTTGGAGACCCATCAGGAATGCCACCATTTTGAAGTCTCCTATGACCTCCCAGCCGTACTCATCATACTTCAAGGCGTCCAGCAAGGTCTTGATGCTGTTGTAATCCTCTTTGAGGTGCACCGAGTGAGCCAGGGGAAGACACGGGTACTTGTTACCGCCTTGGAGACCCATCAGGAATGCCACCATTGCAGCCTCTTGATGCCATCTCAGAAAAATACAGATATGTATCCACTTAGGCAGCTGGAACTAAACTGAACTGGTGGGCTTAAGGCCCCTTATTTATACTACTATTTATATTACTGGAAAGTTCTAGAAAGTTCTAGACGTTAATCCAAGTTTACTCAGCACTGAATCTATCTGGAATGTTCTGGAAAAAAGGTACATTTCAAAATATCACTGTCCTGGTCACGAAAGCAAAGTTTGTGGGGAATAATAGCCATTTTCTATACTTTTGAGGCATAAGCAATTAGGAAATAAGATTTACTACCCAGGAACCAAAAAATAAAAAAATTGTTACACAGTGCAGTCAATTCGTCAGTAAATTGTTAGCTGACCACGCATTCTCATGGGATGCATTATGGCAAAGATGAGAATTTAGCCCCTTCCCTGCCAACCACATTTAGCAATAATACTAATACACAATTACTTTATATGACCAAAATAATAACACAAATACATTAAAAAATGATAATACAAATAAACATAGTGGATGGCCTACCCCATCACAGAGATCCAATACAGTCTGTGACTCGTAAATTCAACAGTGTCAGTCAGCCTTCAGTGGCAGCAGGAGGTGGGTTTCTTCAGTCTCACAGGCACCTTCTCTCTCTCTCTCTCTCTCTCTCTCTCTGTTGCAGGCTATTATAGCTCATTTTGGGTTTAACGTGCAAGACTTTTCCACCCAACCGCTCGTAGTAGTTTGAATTGCAGCTTCTGCTCAATTCAACCCTTTTCTCTGAAAGAAAGGGGTGGTTATTTTGTGTCCTGTTTGTAGTTAGCACTGGAGCTGTGGGCCTCATTCGACCAGCTGTTCCTCTGTTTACAGTGTGTCAGTTTTCTATTGCCACCTTTGTGCTAATTTACCGCATCTGGGCATCAGGTCACTGGCATTTACATTCTGCTTACATTAAAATGTGGTTTAATCTTTACTCTGCATCCTATTTCGATGGGAATTGTCCCATAAAAATAATGTTTTCAGGCAGTCATTTTTCTTGGTATAAATGTCACACCTGTGGCAGGATGAAAGCCCTAAAATGGGTTGGCAGGGTTAAAATCCTCCCTGTCAGAATAATTGTGAGAATGTGGGTGGAGCCTTAATTGAATGATTAATAGTTAATTAGGCTCAAGCCATTTGGTACTTAAGGAGGGGAAATCCTTTGTTTGGGGTTGGTGTTTGAGAAAATGGTTAGGTGAGTGTTTGTAGTGGTGTTGTGTTTGTAGTGGTGTTGTGTGGCAACTTGGTCACTGAAGGCGAATGCCCAGCCTGACGTCACAATTGTTTTGTTTAACCTTTTATTTTGGCCTCTGTTTATTTGTTCCTGTTCTTTTTTGTTTAAATAAACATGCACATATGTGCTTTAACTGCAACTTTCAGCCTCTGAGTCTCATACGTGCTTCAGCTGCAGCTTCCAGCCTCTGAGTCTCATATATGTGCTTCAAAAGTTATTATTCACTAGATGTCATGTGGTCTATTTCATAGGGCCAGAGGTTAAAACAAAACTAACAATGGAAAGTAAGAAAAAGAAAGATGAGAGCTGGTATGGCTGTGGGTTTGCAAACTTATACAAGCTCCCCTAATGGGGTTACTTAGTAACAGCAGTTGCTATCCCAGTTTAAATGGCGACCCTGGAGAAAAACGGCTTTGCACAATATAGAGCTGATAACAAGAGTCTCTGTTTATATAATTACAATAGATCTCAGTTTTTTAAAAAAAAGTACCCTGAACATTAATGGGTTAATAAAAATGAGGAATTGATGAGTATTTAGAGCTGTACATTGTACAGGAAAGTGCAGTGTAAGTATTTAGAGCTGTACATTGTACTGGAAAGTGCAGTGTGAGTATTTAGAGCTGTACATTGTACAGGAAAGTGCAGTGTGAGTATTTAGAGCTGTACATTGTACAGGAAAGTGCAGGGCTGAGTATTTAGAGCTATACATTGTACAGGAAAGTGCAGTGTGAGTATTTAGAGCTGTACATTGTACAGGAAAGTGCAGTGTGAGTATTTAGAGCTGTACATTGTACAGGAAAGTGCAGTGTGAGTATTTAGAGCTGTACATTGTACAGGAAAGTGCAGTGTGAGTATTTAGAGCTGTACATTGTACAGGAAAGTGCAGTGTGAGTATTTAGAGCTGTACATTGTACAGGAAAGTGCAGTGTGAGTATTTAGAGCTGTACATTGTACAGGAAAGTGCAGTGTGAGTATTTAGAGCTGTACATTGTACAGGAAAGTGCAGTGTGAGTATTTAGAGCTGTACATTGTACAGGAAAGTGCAGTGTGAGTATTTAGAGCTGTACATTGTACAGGAAAGTGCAGTGTGAGTATTTAGAGCTGTACATTGTACAGGAAAGTGCAGTGTGAGTATTTAGAGCTGTACATTGTACAGGAAAGTGCAGTGTGAGTATTTAGAGCTGTACATTGTACAGGAAAGTGCAGTGTGAGTATTTAGAGCTGTACATTGTACAGGAAAGTGCAGTGTGAGTATTTAGAGCTGTACATTGTACAGGAAAGTGCAGTGGTGAGTATTTAGAGCTGTACATTGTACAGGAAAGTGCAGGGCTGAGTATTTAGAGCTGTACATTGTACAGGAAAGTGCAGTGTGAGTATTTAGAGCTATACATTGTACAGGAAAGTGCAGTGTGAGTATTTAGAGCTGTACATTGTACAGGAAAGTGCAGTGTGAGTATTTAGAGCTGTACATTGTACAGGAAAGTGCAGTGTGAGTATATTTAGAGCTGTACATTGTACAGGAAAGTGCAGTGTGAGTATTTAGAGCTGTACATTGTACAGGAAAGTGCAGTGTGAGTATTTAGAGCTGTACATTGTACAGGAAAGTGCAGTGTGAGTATTTAGAGCTGTACATTGTACAGGAAAGTGCAGGGTGAGTATTTAGAGCTGTACATTGTACAGGAAAGTGCAGTGTGAGTATTTAGAGCTGTACATTGTACAGGAAAGTGCAGTGTGAGTATTTAGAGCTGTACATTGTACTGGAAAGTGCAGTGTGAGTATTTAGAGCTGTACATTGTACAGGAAAGTGCAGGGCTGAGTATTTAGAGCTATACATTGTACAGGAAAGTGCAGTGTGAGTATTTAGAGCTATACATTGTACAGGAAAGTGCAGTGCTGAGTATTTAGAGCTGTACATTGTACAGGAAAGTGCAGTGTGAGTATTTAGAGCTGTACATTGTACAGGAAAGTGCAGTGTGAGTATTTAGAGCTGTACATTGTACAGGAAAGTGCAGTGTGAGTATTTAGAGCTGTACATTGTACAGGAAAGTGCAGTGAGCTGAGTATTTAGAGCTATACATTGTACAGGAAAGTGCAGTGTGAGTATTTAGAGCTGTACATTGTACAGGAAAGTGCATTTGTATGTACTTGACGAGATCCCCACAGTTGTACAGTTCCAGGCTGTCTTCTTCCATGTGATTTAAGTGGTTGTTGTTTTTTGTTTATTTGCAGCAGTGACTGAAGCCGATTCCGATGAGGAATACACAAACCCTTTGGACTCTTTAACAGAGGGTCTCCAGGACAGCTCTGGGAATAAGATCCCCCTGAAAAGTGTTCATGTGAAGGGCCGAATGGTAGATCTTTTAGCACAGGTAAGGATGAGAAAGTGAGACTGCAACTGAATGCATTTCTGGTTAGCACATTCCCAAAAGCACATTGTGTAGATTTCAATGTAGAGCAACCAGGGCTTAAAGGAAAGAGCTGTTAAGTTAGGTGAACTGAAATTATTTCAGCTAGACCAAAAATAAGGAGTGGGGACGTGTGGCAAAGTGGTTGGTAAGGGGAACAGGTGTAGCGGTGATGTGGTGCAGGAGTGATGAACAGACAACAGTGATTCAGTGAACAAGTGTTTATTTGTGCTGTTTCCAGGTCTGGCGGGGATGGTGAAGAACACAGTACAGTCTCACACACAAACAAAGGCATGGTCACCCGTCCTGGGTGATATTCAAACGTGCAGGTGCTCTGTGCAGTGGTGCTCCGGATAGTGCTTTACGTGGCGACGGCTCCGGAGGTGTGCGTTAACTGTCTAGTGGTGCAAAAAAGACAGACAATTATAAACAAACAAAGACAACACACAACACGCAATACACTCCTCGAGCTCCTCTCTCAGTCCTTCTCTCCTCACGTTACCCAAACGAAGGAAAAGATCAGCGTTACCCTGGCCCCTATATGTAATCCCGCATGATATCTAGGTAAACGGTTGCAGCTGCCTTATTACTTGCAGCTGCCTCTCGTTTACCTTTCAAATCAATACAGTCTTCTCGCTTCTTTCCAGGCTGACCCACTTCCCTGACCTGGAAACGAAATGTCAGGCCAGCCCTTCCAGATACTTCTCCTCTCGTTCTTTAGCGCCCTCACAGGTCAGGAGGAAGATTCATCACCAGAACTCATGTTTCCATCACATATCCCACCGCTCAGAGTGGAGCCGAAGGAACACTCGGCTAAATCTACCTTCCCCATTACTCCCCCCTCCCGGGAAAAATAATCCGCATTTTTGTGGTCTTTCCCCACATGGTGTACCATGTGGTACATGAAGGGCTGCAATGCCAGATACCACGAGTTATCCGGGCATTGCTGTCCTTCATTGTGCTTAACCACGTAAGTGGGGCGTGGTCTGTGACCAGATCAAATGAGTGTCCCAGCAGATAGTATCGTAAAGAGTTTGTAGCCCATTTAATGGCCTGCGGAAGGGTGTTGGGTAATTCACTGACACAGGAGACAAACAGGTGGATTTGGCAACACCGCACAGGTGCCCAGTTTTATTTTCGGGGTGCTGTTTTTCAGTTTATCCCGCAGATGGCGCTGTGGGTCCGTGGTCTGATTTACCAACGATGGTAAACAGAACCACGGGCATACCAAGCGATGGTACACAATACCGGCACCTTGCAGGTGCTCAAAGAAATAACAATGAAAACAGAAGGCAAAAATAACAAGGGACAAAATAACACAATAACAAAACTACAAATAAAAGGTGCTGCACTCTGCAGCAATATCCCGGTCGCCGCTGCCCGTGCGACCCGGATCTCCGTCCTACGCTGCCGGCTACCTAGCCTGCTCTGTTATATTTTTAAGGGGTCTGCCCAAGGGTTCCCCGCTCTCACTGTCTCACTGTGACACTTTCGTGTCTTTTTCTCTCCCGGCTGGTTCTCGGTCCGCGACCAGCGTTTCTGCACTCTCAGCGAGTCTATAAGGGCAGACCTGGGGAAACAGCAGAGCGTTATTTTATAGGACCAACAATCACCCAAGACTCACCTCTCAGCCATTCAGAGAGGGGGAAAGTCCACACACCCCCTTTCCCACCTCCCCATGTCACTGCCATGACTCACAGGCGGTTGTTGGGTGACTGCCGCCCTCTTCCTGCAGGCCGTGAACACGCCAGCAGAGTCAGCACAGATCTCTCCCTGCTACATGGCCAAACACTCTTTTTCGACTACGGAGTAGTTACATTCCCGAGGTAACATTTTTTTACTTAGGTACAATATCGGGTGTTCTACTCCAGCTACTTTTTGGGACAAGACTGCACCCAAACCTACATCCGATGCGTCGGTGTGGAGGATGAATCTCTTGGTGAAATCTGGAGTAATAAGAGTGGGGGCCTGGCAAAGTGTACGCTTAATAGTATCAAATGCCCCATGACACTCAGCTGACCATTTAATTAAATTTGGAGCACTCTTTTCGGTGAGGTCGACTAACGGGTTAACCACTGTGGCGTACTCGGGGATGAAGCGGCGGTAATAACCGGCTAAGCCCAGTAGTGACCTCACCTGAGTCTTGATTTTGGGGATCGCTGCATCAACTAAAGCCTGGATTTTGGTGACTACAGGTCTCACCCTTCCATTCCCCATTAAAAATCCCAAATATTGAGCCTCTGTTTTGGCAAACGCACATTTTCTCAAGTTAGCTGTCAGCCAGGCTGCCCTTAGAGACTGAAGAACGGCTGCAACCCTAGCCAAATGCTCTCGCCAGGTAAATACAGGAGCTGTAAATAACCACGTCATCAATATACTCTGCTGCATATTCATGATGTGGGCGTAAAACCTGGTCCATCAGTCTCTGAAAGGCAGCGGGCGCACCATGTAGCCCAAATGGCATGGTTTTAAAGTGGAACAGCCCTTCTGGTGTTGAAAATGCGGTTTTCTCTCTGGAGCTGCGGGCTAAAGGGATTTGCCAGTATCCTTTCGTCAGGTCCAGAGTGGAAATAAACCTCACTTTTCCCAGTCTGTCTAAAAGTTCGTCGACCCAAGGCATGGGATATGCATTGAACTTTGCAATAGCGTTCACCTTTCTGAAATGCACGCTGAAGCGGTTGGTGCCGTCTTTCTTAGCCACTATGACCACTCGCTCCTTGAAGGTTCAGTCACCCCAAGCACGAGCATATCCCATACCTCTTTGCGAACGCCACTTCGTTGACTTTCTGGGATCCGGTACGGTCTCTCTCGCACTGTGACACCTGGTGGAGAGATAATGTCATATTCAACTAAGTTTGTCCTGCCGGGCACATCAGAAAAAACATCGCTGAACTCCTCAATAAGTTTCCGTAGCTCTCTTTGCTGATCCGGAACCAATTGTTCCTCCATTGCAATCGCTCTGGTGCTCGGGGTCTCTGGACAGGGGCCTAAATCATCCTCTATATTGCCTGGGGCGATAAATAAGACCTCCCTTGCCTGCCAGGGCTTTAACAAATTAACATGGTAAATTTCACGTTCATTCTGGCGATCGGGCTGTCTAATTTCATAATTTACTTTCCCTATAGCCCGAATCACCTCATACGGCCCCTGCCATTTAGCACACAGTTTTGATTCGGATGAGGGAAGTAGCAGCATTACCTTGTCCCCTGGTCGAAAGGTTCGAATCCGTGCATTTTTGTTGTAATGCTGCTGTTGTTGGTCCTGAGCCGATCTGAGGTTGTCTTGGGCCAAACAACCGACCAAATCCAGGCGATCTCGTAGTAGGAGCACATACTTCACTACATTTTTGGACGAGCCTTTGTGCTCCTCTCACCCCTCTCTCAGCAGGTCAAGAATGCCGCGAGGCTGCCGGCTGTACAGGAGCTCAAAGGGGGAGAACCCCGTTGAACTCTGTGGCACTTCTCTTACTGCAAAAAGTAGGTAGAGAAGAAGCGATGCCCAATGTTTCTGCTCCTGTGTTACGAATCGCCTCAGCATCGACTTTAAAGTCTGATTAAAGCATTCAACCAAACCGTCCGATTGTGGATGATAAATGGACGTCCTGATGGGACGTATTTTCAATATTTTGTACACCTGCTGTAACGTATTGGACAAAAAATTGGTTCCGTGATCAGTCAAAATCTCCTTGGGGATCCCTACTCTAGCCATAATCTGCGCTAACTCGGTGGCTATTGCAGCTGCACTATTGGACCTCAATGGAACTGCCTCCGGGTATCGTGTTGCGTAATCCACCACTACTAATATATGCGTGTACCCGGAGTCAGAAGGTAGCAAAGGGCCCATTATGTCCACTGAACAAGCATCGGTGGGCTGACTGGCCTCGTCTGGTTCATCGTGTAAATGGAGACATTTTGAACCACAAATGGAGTGCATGCTACAGGATCACTAATATAGACTTAAGACACTTTCAGCTGGTTTCACAGACCTTGACTTGCACCAGCTCTGTGCTACTTTACCTAAAGCAGCATTATGAAGTCCAAGATTACCACTAATGTGGGCCTGTGAAACCAACCATTTATTCAATATGAACAGTACTTTTGATAAAATAACTGAGGTCACAAAATTCAGCTAGAGTTGATGGAGGAGATCCAATGTGTTGTATAATCCAGCTGCTTTTCTTTCTCTTTATTTTAGATTATTGTCTTTCAAACATACACTAATCACAGTGTGGTTCCGATAGAGGCCAAGTATGTCTTTCCTTTGGATGAAAAGGCAGCTGTATGTGGGTTTGAAGCTTTTATTAATGGAAAACATGTAGTGGGGGAGGTAAGTAAATATTAGAAAAAAAGAAAAAAAAACACTAGTTTGTAAAATCTGCAGCGCTGTTTCTTATTAAAGGGTTTGTTTTTTATGTGCATGAGCTGGTAGCTCATGCATTTTGTTGTGTGGATGTTTGCTTTTTAGTAGTATATCTTTCAACACATTACATCAAAAGGGTCCCAAGAAAAACACACATGTTTTGTTTTATTATATACTGTACATATATTGTCAGCTGCTTCTCAAAATCAGTCTGATCCGAATTAAGGAATTGAACCATCAGTATCTGTGTCTGTAAAGCTTATAACATTTGTCTTTGAGGTGAAGGAAAAGGAGAAAGCACGACGAGAGTACAGGCGGGCGATTCAGGAGGGGCACGGGGCCTACCTCATGGATCAAGAAGCTCCAGTAGGTTTCATCACACTTCCACTTCTATATTAACCACACACATTGATGAACACTTTGTTTGTAAACCTACTGCAATGCACCTTATACATACTTTTTATATATATATAGTTAAAGCATAATGAATATCTTCCTTGAAACTGTCACAAGATTTGAATTTATTGTCGTCTAAAGTTCATTTGTATATTAAGACAATTTTAATTTTTATTTTTAATCTTCTAGGATGTTTTTACGATTAGTGTTGGAAACCTTCCTCAAAGTGCCACTGTCCTGATTAAAATCACCTATGTGACTGAGCTTGCTATTGAATTTGGATCTATAGTCTTCCGGCTGCCTGGCAGTGTGGCTCCGTGGCAACAGAGCAGAGCACTGAACGAGAGGACACAGGTCTGACTGCATTTATTTTACATCTTAGCAATGAAGGCACTGCAGTTTTGGAGGATGATAAATCAATTTTGCTTAAAACGCAGTAGAATGCTTTCAGTAATGAATGCATTTTTTTTTTTCTTATGGTCTTGATCTATTTTATTTACAATTGTGTTCTGGGTAAATGAAAAAATAACTACTAAAGACTTTGTGTCTAAAACACATGCGGTTTGATTTTATCAAGGTCTTTACACCAAAATCAATTTTATTCACATTTTTAGTTAATTAACAAAGGAACTGTTATTACAAAACTAGTAAGAAAAAACACAAACTTTTGTCATCTTTGATTAAACTTCAAGGTAGTTTTTGCTATTTTAATATTCAGTTGGAAAAGATGGTGCAAATTGCATTTTAATTGCACCTTAATAAATGTGGCCCAAGAAGCTTTGTAAAAGGAGTTTCCTCTGTGATGCTCTGACTGTGGTCTGCCCATTTCATTGACCACCATGCAAAAAAAGCTTTAGCTGCCCCGGAGCCTTATCTTTCATCCTAGTGAAATAGCTGTAATAATATATGAGCATTGTAATTTGTACTTCAGTCCATTCTAGTGCCATATAAAGAGGCCTGTATGAAGCTGGTGAAGATGCTGTTTTATTGAATTTTTTAAATATAAACTCCAGTATAATTATCGTTTGGTACTGTAGTTTATAAAACTATAAGTTCTTTTACATCAGCTTTTCAAAACAACAAAGCCCTCCAGATTTGCAGTGTACTCTGAGGAAGACTGAGAGATGAATCAAGAAGCATAAACAACATATTTATTTCATGCTTATTTCTTTAAATGTGTTTCAGGACACAGTAGAGAAGATCTGTGTGAATGAAATGGAGGAAACCGGGTGCGTACCTATTCAAGAATACTCTGAATGCAGAACTGCAATACAAGAGCAAACTGGGTCCTGTTTTATAGATCTAGACCCTCTGCGCTAGTCAAGAGTAATTTATCTGAGAACGATTGGGATGCTCAGAACACAGGCTTTATTTTATATAAATGAGAAGCTCTCTAACCTTCATTTCTTTCCATTTTTTTAGTGAAAAAGAAAAACATTTGTGTTTTCAATGCTTTAGAGCTGGCAGCATTGGGGATTCTGTAAGATTGTGTTCAGCTGTAATTATAAAAACTGAATTTGTGTTTTGTTTTTTTTAAGTAGTGGATTTGCCTTGGACATGTCGGTTGAAATGCCACATGAGATCACACGCATTTGGTCTGGAACCCACAAAATCAAACTCAAGGTATTCTCCATTTGATGTTTGTGTAACGATTCATATGTTGTGGGGTTTTTTGTCCACCTTGAGCCAAGACGCTTCAGGCTGTCAAAGTCTCAACACTGGAATCCCCTTAATGTTTGTCATGCCCATAAACAGAGCATTGGAATGAAAAGCTCCCAGCAGTTCACATGATTAATTCAGTTGAAAGATGGGTCGCTCTAAACCCTACATAGCTGGGGAAGCTCACCTTTCAAAATAGAGCCTTACATGTCATTGTTGTATAAAGTTTAATTCCCACATCTTTTGATAGGTTTGACACTCCAGAATAGATTTGTCATGTATACTTTTAATTTATGTACAGGTAAAAAGTACTAGATGTTATTTTTGGTAAATTATTGATTTAAAAAAATGGGAAAACAGACCTACACCTCTGTTGAATGGTGACTATGCTTCCTGGGCAACTAAAATAATTTAACCACCTAAGTTCTATGAGATTATGAACATTGTACTAAGTGTACCAATCTGCTGTGTTTACCAGCACTTTCAGCTTCTTGTGGTGTGCCTCAGGGGTCTCCTATTCAAGTGCTGGCTAGTCCAATAATGTTTAACTACCAAGCTCAAGTATGTTGTATGTATACATTAATTTGGCATCAAACCTAACTTGGTTTGTGGTCTCGCTGCCTGGCCAACTGGACGAGGTGCAGACCCCCCCCCTTGACAAAACATAGAAATTGTTTTTAAGAAAGGTGGAGATAGGAAGGTGGTGGGTTACGATGAAATCAAAACGCAACTGAGAGGTAAGTGGAGAGGGTATTTATAGTGCTAACGATCTTAATTAGCTAACCTGTAAATTGAATGATTCAATTTGGTGACGTGGAGATTGGTGTCTGACCCTCCTCCCGAACTTTAATTATAAATTTCATTTTGTGGCTGTTGGAAAATAGAAAGTAACAGATGTAAAAATCTAATTTTTATTTCAGAAAACTCAATGTAAAGCAGTTGTAGTCACGGAAGAGAACAGCTCTTTAGGACCGGCTGGATTCAGCCTCACTATTGACTTGTCTGAAGTGTACCTGCCCAGGATGTGGGTTGAGAAGCACCCAGACAAAGACAGCCAGGTGAGCTCAGAGGACAAGGGCATGCTGTTGAGATGACTATCTTATAGGGCAATGCTTGCCGTTTAGATTTAGCAGAATATGTACATGTTTTTTGTACTACATTAACTGGGCTGATCTTTACTATAAATACAGTTAAATCCTTGTTTTTTGGACCACAGTAAAGACTGCTGAAATGTAGCTTGTCATCACTGGTACCCTAGAACAGTGGTACTGCACAGTGTGGGGCGCGGAGAGTCAGTAATGAGGGCACGACAATGACTGAAGAGGCAGCTCTGTAAAAATCTTGATTGATTATGTATCTTATATAGCTTAATCTTGAAGAGGTACTGACCAGTGTAAGGTAATTACATATAGTGAAAGTAGAGTTTCTACGGCAATACAAAAGTTCAGAAGTCTTTCCGCCAAACTTTCAGTTTTGATGGCTTACTGAAAGAATTTCCGTAGGGACACTCATGGTCGCACTCTCGTCATTTTGTTTCAAAAGGATTAATTACTTGACTCCTGCTCATTTGTATTCTTCAACAAAAATCTCTTTATTTCTTTAAAAACATGGCTGTAAAGCAAACAAACAACGCGTTTTGACACAAACATGTTTTCATCAGGTTTATGAATTTTTTTGGCATTGTAATATGCAGAGGAGGCATGGAAGCAGAGACATTGGCTGTGAGTGTAAGGGCAGCTCTGCAGCACACAATGTAATATGCAGAGAGGCAGGGAAGTGGAGACATTGGCGCTCGGAAAATAAGGGCAGCTCTGCAGCACACAACGGCACGTTGAGACTGTCCCTCATGAACAGCTGTCTGTTACCAGCCAGTCTATCAAAGGATGAGGACATACATCTGAGTCCCAAGGAACCCCATAGGCACGTAAAGCAGACCTTGGTCTTAAATATAGAAAATATGAGAAACCTGGGAGAGAGAGTTCCTGGAACGTTTGAAGGCCTTTACTGTTAAATATATCTTTAAAACTATGCACATCACTATTTGACCAGACAGGGTTTATAAAAGGCTTACCTCCTGTCAGTAAATTATTATTATTCCCAATAGGAGACGAGTGAGAAAACTTAAATGGACCTCCTATAAATTTTTCCACACCGTACCAAGTTTTTAATGAAT
Source organism: Polyodon spathula (assembly GCF_017654505.1). Taxonomy (NCBI): domain Eukaryota; kingdom Metazoa; phylum Chordata; class Actinopteri; order Acipenseriformes; family Polyodontidae; genus Polyodon; species Polyodon spathula. The sequence goes on along the minus strand of NC_054574.1, from coordinate 3,251,954 downwards.
TTGCAACAATAGGGCCAAAAGTTTTTCTTGGGGATGCCAGTAAGTGGTAAGTCATGTAATCTATGTGGGTGAAATAACTGCTTCCAGATTGCGCCAGGTGACCTTTGAGTCTATGTTGGTCCATGTTTTTAAGGCTCTAACTTGACAAGCCCAATAGTATAGTTTAAGATCAGGAAGAGACAATCCACCATTGACCTTTGTGCGTTCAGTACTGTTAGATGAATGCGGGGACGTTTTTCATTCCAAATAAATTTAGATATAATAGAATTGGCTTCCTTAAAAAAAAGTAGGATATGGGGATGGGGGTAACATAGAAAATAAAAAAATGAACTCTTGGTAATATGTTCATTTTGAGACCATCTCTGCAGGTCTTGTTTAATTTTGTCGAATAAAGTAGTGTAATTAACTTTGTTTAAGTTACAGAGAGGGGTGAATCTGTATTCCCAAATATGTAAATGCATTATCAGTTGGGATTGTAATAGGGAGTACTGCATTCTTTGCAGCTAGATTTAGAGGCATTAAAATTGATTTAGCCCTATTAATTTTATAACCAGACATGCTGCCAAATTTAGTAAATAGTGCTAGACAACGAGGAGTTGATTCTGAAATGTTTGAAAGATATAAAAGAATGTCATCTGCATAAAGAGAAATGTAATGTTTTGAGCCTGTGGTTGTTATCGGAGAGATATCTGTACTTTGTCTAACAGCTTGAGCTAGCGGTTCCAACGATAGAGCAAATAGCAATGGGGAGAGAGGACATCGTTGACGTGTTCCCTGTTGAAGTTTAAAAGCTACCAGTCATCACAGATGCCAAAGAATTGTTATATAGTACTTGCACCAATTGAATAAAACCTGGATCAAATCCAAAGCATTCCAAGACCAACCAGAGCTAGTGCCACTCAATTCGATCGAATGCCTTTTCTGCATCCAGGGAAAAAACTGCACAAGAGTCAGAGTGGGAGGCAGCATCAAAAATGACATGTAGTAATCTACGAATATTGTCAGAAGCTAGACGCCCTCTCATGAAGCCTGTTTGATCAAAGTGGATCAAACTAACAATATATTGTTCTAATCTAGAAGCCATGACCTTAGCATAGAGCTTTGCATCCGTGCATATAAGGGAAATTAGACCATAACTGGCACATTCATTTGGATCTTTATTTTTTTTCAATAATAGTGAGATTAAGGCTGTATTTTTGTCCCTATGAAAAGAGCCTGTTTCAGTATGTAGTTTATAGAGTTCAATATAAGAGGACCAGCTATATCCCATATTACTAGCAAGAACTCAGGGGGGAGGCCATCTAAGCCCAGAGACTTGTGCTTTTTCACAGATTTAATTCCCTGTTTTAATTCTTAAGGTAATAGGTGCATCAAGAAGGTTACTTTGATCAGGATCCAGTTTAGGTAGATTTAGTTCGCTTAGAAATTTTTTACAAGCAGCGTGATCTGTAGTGGTCTCTGATGTATATAATTTGGAATAGTATTCTTGAAATGTTTTATTAATTTCTTTAGATTTTGTAACCAATACATTATTTACAGTTTTAATCACGCTAATTGCTGCCAAATATTCATTCTGCTGAAAATTACCGAAATTAATATTGGCAGTATGGGAATTTTTGTAGATGAGGTAAGAATATAGTCAATCCGACAATAGGTTTTGTGTCAAGCAGAAAAGAAGGTGTAGTCCCTTCATTATCATTCTTCAAAGCCAGATATCCCGCAAATTAGTATCTGTAATAAAATCATTAAAAACCACTGACGAATTCAAACAATTATCAGCTGAACTGGGATTAGGTTGATCTAAAACCGGATTACCTACTGCATTGAAATCTCCTCCTATTGTTAACTGGTGCTCGGAGAAATGTAACAAGCATTCGCTATACCAGGAAGAAAGTGAATATCATTGTCAGCGCCGAGTCGTCCCACTTTGCTCCCTGCGTGCCGCTCCGCATCGCTCCCCGCAGCGCCGTCCCACTTTGCTCCCTGCCAATATAAGAACCCCCATCGCCGTCCCGCTTTGCACCCCTGCATGCCGCTCCACATCGCTCCCCTTTGCTCCCTGCGTGCCGTGCCGCTCCCGCTTTGCTCCCTGCATGCCGCTCCCCCTGCATCGCTCCCCGCAGCGCCGTCCCACTTTGCTCCCTGCATGCCGCTCCGCATCGCTCCCCGCAACGCCGCCCCACTTTGCTCCCCCCGCGCCACCCTGCATCACTCCCCGCAGCGCCGGCCCGCTTTGCTCCCCGCAGCTCCGCTCCGCAATGCCGCCCCGCTTTGCTCCCCTCAGCTCTGCTCCGCAGCGCCGCCCCGCTTTGCTCTCTGCGTGCAGCTCCGCATCGCTCTCCGCAGCATTGCCCCACTTTTCTCCCTGCGTGCCACCCCGCATCGCTCCCCACAGCGCCGTCCCGCTTTGCTCCCTGTGTGCCGCTCCGCATCGCTCCCTGCAGCGCCGCCCCGCTTTGCTTAAAAAGAAAGTTAAACACTAAAAGGTATCTAACTATGTGTTTTACCTTTGAATTTAATTATTTTTCGAACGATATAAAGGTCATATTTTTCAAACATTGGCAGGTACTAAAATGTGATAATTCCTTGAATTCAATAACAGATCAACTGCCCCATATTGCTTTTAAACGTGCACAAAACATTAGACTAATTGTTTCATTCATTTAGTCCAAAAGCGGACACAGCAATTACATGGTTTTCTAATCCACCGGATGGTAATTTTAATGAGTCTGAACATAAAGCAGCAATTAGGAACTGAAACCAAGAATGTGCAAGAGCCAAACACTATAGAAAAAAAAGAGTTGGTCACGGATCATCAACACAGTCATTGTGATATGAGGGTGGAGAAAGTAACTCGACCAGCTTGAGGTGGGAATTTGATACTTGTGTTACTACAGAGAGAAGCATACTGGGCATTTACCCTCCCCACAGCGAACCAATTGGTCTTTGAGTCCCTGTGTGTTCTTTAATATGAATCCCTGAGCGCCGCCCAGATATTGCTTACATTATGTCAAAGTGTTTTCACTGTTGACAGTATCTAACTATGTGTTTTACCTTTGAATTTAATTATTTTTCGAACGATATAAAGGTCATATTTTTCAAACATTGGCAGGTACTAAAATGTGATAATTCCTTGAATTCAATAACAGATCAACTGCCCCATATTGCTTTTAAACGTGCACAAAACATTAGACTAATTGTTTCATTCATTTAGTCCAAAAGCGGACACAGCAATTACATGGTTTTCTAATCCACCGGATGGTAATTTTAATGAGTCTGAACATAAAGCAGCAATTAGGAACTGAAACCAAGAATGTGCAAGAGCCAAACACTATAGAAAAAAAAGAGTTGGTCACGGATCATCAACACAGTCATTGTGATATGAGGGTGGAGAAAGTAACTCGACCAGCTTGAGGTGGGAATTTGATACTTGTGTTACTACAGAGAGAAGCATACTGGGTATTTACCCTCCGAACATTAGAACCAATTGGTCTCAATGAGTCCATTTGTGTTCTTTAATATGAATCTCAGATTTTTTATCAGATATTTTAATTACATTATGTCAAAGTGTTTTCACTGTTGACAGTTTCTGTTGTATGAGTTTGTGGTATACTGTTGATGAAATACTATGAAATAATAATCGAATTTATGTCAATTGTGTTTTGCTGAATCAATTATTATATTTATTTTTTTAAATATGACACTTTAATTTATGTGGCATATTGCTGCTGAAGATATGCAGAACCCGGGAGGGTCACTAGTTAAAGGTCGGCCAGGGTGTCCTCGGCTCGCCGCGCACCAGCCTGCGGGCTTGCCTGTAAGCTGCCCACAGCTGCGTTGTCCTCCGATGCTGTAGCTCTGAGGTGGCTGCATGGTGAGTCTGCAGTGTGAAAAGAAGCGGTCGGATGACGGCACAAGCTTCGGAGGACAGAGTGTGTTCGTCTTCGCTGCTCACGAGTTACTGCGGGAGTGGTAGCGGTGAGCTGAGCCTAAAAATAATTGGATATTCTAAATTGTGAGAAAATGCAAAAAATAATTGGTGACTACAAAAAAATAAAAAGTAAACAGCAACTGTTTTTCATGCCTGATGTCACAATGGTGCCGTGATGTCATTTACTGTCCCAGATATACCTTATTTGCACAAAATACAGTGTCATACCTGTTATAATGCGACCTGTTATAGTGTGGAATCGGTTATAACACAAGTATGGTAGTGGTTTCCATTTCCCCCATAATGCAGTTTGACTCGCAAACACTGGGTGAACATTCTAGATACTTTAAGTGATCCTGGTGATGTTATCATGAATTATGCTGGGATAAATTTTATAGAAACTAAAAAAAGAAAACCTACAACACTGCGGTTTTGTTTTCTTGTTGTTTTTACATTACCGTGTTTAAACACATTTAAGTTGAAACTGGGACATATAGTACTTATGAAGCTCTCATGCTTGCACTGTATTTCTTTTTTTTTCCTAAAAACAAACTGTCCGTTAATCTTACAAAACAAGTACGGAAAAATACAAGTGTGTATAAACGTCCTTGGATTCTGTGCTATTTATTTAGTTTACAACATTTATTATAAAAAATATACAAATTAAATAAGTAGTAGTGTAAACTTTAACCCTTTGCGGTCCATTTATTCAGCGCCTGTCAGGCGCGTCAGGTCCAATTTATTTTCACATGTGCTTTTGCTTTCTTCATCAATTAAACTCATTCTCAGTATTTACAAAGAAATATGTGTACATGTAATCTTTTTGAATAATATCCATGTTAATCCAGATCACATAGAAATATTCACCGTCATTTTTTTTTTAGTGTGTGGTTTACCCAGACTATTTGGTGAGGCAAAACCAACAGTGTCCAAGAAGCCAGTGAAAAGTCTAGGGAGATGGCACGATGGGGATCTAAAGGACACAGTTCATGTTGGTGAAGTTAGACAACAAGCAGTGGAAGGGTTGAAGAGGATAGACAGCAGCGCTTTACCGGGCAAACTGAAACTCTGATGCTCTCAGTTTGACCTACTGCCAAGAATGTTGTGGCCACTGACTGTGTACGAGGTTTTCTTGACAACAGTTGAGAAGCTGGAAGCTTTAATCAGTTCATACGTCAGGAAATGGTTGGGAGTTCCATGCTGCTTCAGCAGAGTGGGACTTTATGGTAAAGGAATACTGCAGCTACCAGTCTCCGCTCTAACCGAGGAGTTTAAGTGCGCCAAAGTCCGACTGGAAATAACATTAGCAGATTCACGCGACAAATGCGTAAGGGAGGCAGCACCTGTGTTGAAAACTGGAAGAAAATGGACGGCAAAGAAAGCTGTGGAAGATGCTAAGGCTGCCCTTTGAATCGGAGATATTATGGGGCAAGTTCAGCATGGAAAAGGAGGTTTTGGTGTCAGTTCAGCTCCTCCTACATGGCACAAGGCAACCCCGGCTCAACGGAGTCAGTGAGGTGCACAAGCAGGAGAGGATCAGGTGTGTAAAGGCCGTTTCCCAGGCCAAGCAGGGAGAATGGATGAGATGGGAGAGTGTGGAACAACGCAAAATCGGCTGGCAAGACCTATGGACAATGGAACAGAGCAGGATCAGTTTCCTCATCAGATCAGCATATGATGTGCTCCCATCACCACTGAACCTAAACCTCTGGGTGGGTGAGGATCCCTCCTGTCCTTTGTGTTCATCCCCTGCAACATTAAGGCACATTTTGACAGGATGTAAGTTGGGTCTTAGCCAAGGATGGTTTACTTGGAGCCATAACCAGGTGCTGCAATGTTTGGCCTTAGTGTTGGAAGACAAGCGTAACCTGACCAATAAGTTGCCACCAGTTCCATCAAAGCATTACACACAAAAGACAATATTCCTCCATCCAAGAAAAGGTGTTAAAACCAAGCCTCGCCCAGGACAACTGGAAGCTGCTAGAGACAGGAAGATGCTGGCAGATGTTGGTCAACGGCTTATTTTTCCACCTGAGATTGCCACCACTAACCTTCGACCAGACATTGTCTTGTGGTCTGAATAAGCACGCCTTGTTCATATGGTAGAGTTAACAGTGCCATGGGAGGATGCTGTGGATGAGGTGTATGAGATGAAGAAACTTCGGTATGCTCAACTAGCTGCTGAAGCGGAACAGCGAGGATGGAGAGTCCGAGTTTACCCAGTGGAGATGGGTTGACGAGGATTTGTGGTACGCTCTACAACCCGGTTTCTCAGAGATGTTGGTTTCAGTGGCCAAAAGTTGCATTGCACAGTGAAGAACTTGAAGCAGCAGAAAGTAACAGCAACTGGCTGTGGTGGAGATGGAAAGATTCTGGATGGGGATCTCAAGCACAATAGAAAGAAAGCAATGCTGATGTACAGGTAAGTAAGCTGGGCTGAGCTGAGTGGGGGATGGAGGTGGGTGATGCCCCTTGAGGTGTCGTGGACTAGTCAACGAAACACCGAGGATGGAAGGTGCCCACTTGCAGACCCCAGAGATGTACCTTACTTAGCTCATTCCAGATGGTTGTCATGCTGATGTGCTGGGGAGACCGCACTGGGTTGATTCCCGGACCCAGCATCGCAGCTGTGGGAGGCAAAATGAGCTGATCCCTGGAGCCAGCATTACACTTCAGCAATCAACACCAGACAGAAGGATATCTACATCATCAGATGGAAAACAGCGCAAATGCAGATGGATCACATTAGCTTACTGCAAAGCTACGTCTTAGTTGGTGCTTATCTTGGCGAGAGCCGCATTCAAATCAGCATGAAGTTTAACATTTACTCTCTTATAATGGAAATCAAAATCTTGTTTTATTTATTTTATTTCATCTCCACCAAAGGAGCAAAAGCACAGTATTTTCTTTACATGACTAGCTAAAGTTGTGTTTTTTTATGTAATCGTGGTGTATTCATGTCGTTTGCTTCACTCCTGGTGTACATAGCCCTTAAGTCTAGGTCGGTGGCATAGCAGTCAGGCATGTGCAAAAATAACCAGACCACTAGATGGTTTTTTATCAATCCTAAGGTTTTTCAGCAGGGGTCTCACTGGTATGAACACTTAGGGGTTGACGTGTATGCTGCTGTTACAGCCCAAGAGCAACGGTCATTGACAGCGTTGGCCAATTTTCAGTCTTTGGCCATAACATATACATTTCTGTTTCGGTCGTCACATTCTGTTGAGTGGTTTTTAAAGGGTCTTGAACATGTCCTCTGTCTACAGTAAGTAGTCCAGCTAACAGGGTGTAAACATTAATGTATTGCATTAGCATGTGTTTACTGACAAATAATGCATTTTCAGTACGGTCAAGTGTGTTTTCTTTTCTTATGTGAAGTAACTTAAAGAAAATGATGGTGATTAAGTAGATTCAAGAAAATGCACAGAGTCCTTTTCTTCAATCCGTTGTTAGGTTTATTGAAATATGCAGGGAGTCTGGTCCCAGGTACAGGACAAACAGAATACTCATCATTACAATGTTTGCATGACATTAAATACCCTTCTGTATAGATGGTCCACCTCCTCTTTCTCTGACATTAACCAATTGCAAAGGTCATTTAATTTATTGTGTGTGTGTGTGTGTCTGTCTGTGTGTGTAGTATAGTGTGACAACCTCTGAACTCAGTGCATTCTTCACACTTCTGGAGACAAAAGGTCCATACATCTGCCTTTTGTTATCTTCTTGAGACCCCCTTTGATCCTAGTGGCATTATCTCTTTCGATCTCTCTAAAGTCTTTAGAGCCTGTCCCCTTCTAGTCCACAGCATTGTAATCTCGTTAGCTTGCAGTCAATGTTGGGCAAGAAGCTTGTAGATGCAATGTCTCTATCAATTGTTAGCAGTACATGCAATTTGAACCAAACAGTCTGCTATCTGCAATATTAGTCTCTTTTCAGAAAAGAACACCAGTATAGCTCTGCCAGTCCACATGCGTAGCAAACTGCTGATCAATTCTCAATCTATGTTTTCCAACATTATGGTTTCAGGCTTGCATGTTGGTGTTTTGCCCAGAGTTTGCTCCTGGTAGTTTTCCAGAGGACTGTGAGGTTGTGATTTTCTTGGACAGTTCCAGTTCCATGAGGGGGTCAGTGCTGCAGGAAGCCAGACAGATTGCTCTGCGGGTGCTTAGTGCTCTGCATTGCAAGATCAATGTTCTTGTATTTGGTACAGGTAGGTTGTTGGTTAAAAAATATGAATCTGTTTTTTTCCTGCTTAATCATTTTCATTACATTTAGAAGAAAATATTATTACATTTTATTGAGGTTTTGTGTAAATCTCACAGTAATATCACAGATACAATGTGGTGGCCATTAGTGTGCAGAGCTTAGTTTAAGGCACTAATTGCACAGCAGTTAAATCCATTCCAGGTTTTTATGTGAATGTACAGGAGATGAGTGGTGTTTGGTGTGTATAATTAAGCTCAGCTATGCCTAAAAACATGACATGGCTCCAACTTCATTGCAAAGGGAGTCTTGTATTTGAGCTAAAGTATGTGTCTTTTTATGCATTTCATTTAACACAAGGCTACCAGAAGTTACATACAAGAGTACAAAGGTATTTTTCAGAATTTCACTACCTAACCTCTAATACCAAACTTTATGTATTGTTTCAATGCTTTGTAATGTGCAGACTATAAGGAATTGTTCCCCTGTCCACAAGATGATGTCTTGGAAGCTGCTAAGCAGTTTATAATGGTAAGTGTTTGCTTGTATTGGGTGCGATACAGGCATCTCTAAGTGTTGAATAGTTATTAGCTCTGATTCTTTCTTCTTACATCTCTATCTTTTTTAAGTTTTCACCACCATTAATGGGCAACACTGACCTTTGGAGACCTTTACGCAGTTTAAGTTTGCTGGCTCCTTCTAAAGGCATCCGTAACATCCTTTTAATTTCGGACGGACACATTCAGAGTGAGGGTTTGACCCTGCGACTCGTGAAAGAGAACGCCCATCATACCAGGATTTTCACTTGTGGGGTTGGGTGAGTTTTTTTATTTTGTTTGCTTACAATGGAAGCGCTTCCTTGCTTGTTAATATTTTGATCTATTGTTCTACTGTACTTGCTGAAGAATGTCTATAAACTGATGCCTAGAATGATGATGCTTAGAATAATGGGATCTCCCTAATTTAGCCATACAGCAAATCGACACATGTTGAGATCCTTGGCACAGTCTGGAGGTGGAGCTTATGAGTTTTTTGACATAAAAACGAAACACAACTGGAGAGAAAAGGTAAAGTTATTTGAATATGGCTCATCATCAACCCAAAGCACAATGAAGCTAAAAGGTAAAAAAAAACATATTGTACCATTGCCATTGGGCATCTCAATAGTCAGCTAGTGTCACTGCTTTTAAAACAAGATTAAAACAGACTTTTATAATGTAGCGTTTTTATGCTAAAATGATGTTCCTTTTATTCACAGCCTTGTTTTACTGTGCTGTGTTCCTTTTGTTCTTATTGCTTTTCTTGCATTCTTTTATTAATATTTGTCAATGTTTTATTCATGTGAAGTGCTTTGCAGCAATTTTTATTGTGCGCTATATTAAAAATAAAGATTTATTATTATTATTATTATTATTATTATTATTATTATTATTATTATTATTATTATTATATAGCAGATCTGAATGTTTGAACAGTGATTGCTGGGGGAGTTGTGTGTGACAAAGCAACCCTTATCTGATCCACGGTGGCTGGTGAAATGAGTTTATTTATAATGCCTATGTGACAGAATGACCAGGGACGTTGTCCGGTAATATAAACACGGTTGTAATTCATGCCTGGTATGAGCTGCAGTCAGGGTTACATGTTTCCCTTTGGTTTTCTGTGTCAGATTGCCTTGCAGGTGATGCGGATGGTCTCTCCGAGCTGCAGCTCTGTCTCTGTGAAGTGGCAGCAGTTCAGCCCCAATGCCTCCCAGCCTGTCCAGGCCCCTGCACAGCTGCACTCTGTATTTAGCGGCAATCAGCTTCTTGTTTACGGATTTGTGCCTCACTGTACACAGGTAAGCCTCACTTTACTAACCTTTCAACAACACTGTTTCACAGCTGTGTGTTTGATGCCAGGCAATGTTATTCGATTACATTCTTCAGTCAAATTTGTGATATATTAACCAATGCAGCAGGACACTTGACACTCTGTTGATTGCTACATTTTGACTGGATACATTCAGCCTGATTTTCAGAAGGCACATTTTTAGAGAGAAAATAGAGGTTGCAAGAAGTTTTGCCACCTAATTATACGTGTGTAAAGCCCTTTGCAACTCCTGCTTATGACTGATTTAACTGAAACGACGGTTGATTTTTGCTCTCGTGAACCAGTAGAAAAATTTAAGCACTTCGATATTCTCCATTGTAGATCGCATTTCAAGACACGAGAGGGGGGGTGTCTTGATTAGAGAGTGTATTTTGGTGTTTTGCACCTTTTGAAATTAAGTTGTTATTTGCAAAATAGAACCAATGAATTTCAATTGCTTAACAAGCTGTAATGTGAGTGCATTTTCAAAAAAGCACAAAGACTTCTACAACTTTTGAAAATACATTTTGCAACTTATCTCGAGTCGCAAAGATGTTTTGCGACCTGCTTTTCCCTCTGCCCTTTTGGAAATCAGGCTGATTATGTGATTTCGATATAAACCTTAAGTGTACTGTTTGAAATCAGGCTGATTATGTGATTTCGATATAAACCTTAAGTGTACTGTTTGAAATCAGGCTGATTGTGTGATTTCGATATAACCCTTAAGTGTACTCGTTGAAAGAAGTCCTCCCACTGTTGTTTTTTTTTTTTTTTTACCTCAAGGCCGCTCTGTCTGGTGTGGTCAACAATCAGGAGATTCAGACAATGGTTTCAACCACTGAGCTCCAGAAGACTAAAGGGACAGTAAGGGATTTATCTAGAATCTAATGGCACTTGTTAGAGAGTTCCTTAGGGTAGCACTGTGCAGTACAAAACATACCTGCTAGCACATACTCACACTTTATATTCACTTATATAGATGACTCCATTGGAAAAATCAGTATTTCTCGCTTCATCTACAACTGATATTGACAACTGATGCTTTTGTTCTTGTTGCTTTACAAGAAAAAATTATTTAGAAAAATCAATTGTACATAGAAATATGACTATACCTAATCTGGTTGTAAGTTACCAATTCTTACATTTTTTTCTTTGTGATAAGTACTTTAAATGAAACATTTCATTAGAAGACATCATTACAAGTACATTACATTGACTTGCTGTGGCTTTCCTCTTTGTTGTTCTGCAGATGCTTCACAAGCTCACAGCAAGAGCCATCATCAGAGATTATGAATACGGAAATCTGCATACAGATGAAACGGAACATGAGGCTAGTCTTGGAACACTGTTGAGAACTCTCTTATGATTATGTATTTGTTTGTTTATTCGATTTGCTTTTGCACCATATGTAACAGCCTGGTGGATCTGTACCCAGACACACAGGTAAACCATAATCGGCTGGATATGAACCCACAAGTGTTAGGGCCATGTTCATGAAGAGTATGTGTTGCGCAGGGCTAGTTATTCAGCACAAGGCTAATTTAGTGCAGTTGGTTTTCTTACTGATTCATAAAGGGGTTTATGCATCAGCAATGCGGCCGCTGCTTTTTTAGCATGTTATTTGGCCCCTCTCAAATTAGTAATATATCTGAGCTAGTTGACATATGCAAATTATTACCCTCCTTTTTTGTGACGTTATAAAACAAATAGCCCTCCCCAGATCAATCTCTCCAGAGCAGTAGCACAGATCTGTGTAAGAGGCTGCAAGAAACAAGAAACAACATCAAACCCATGTCAGAAGAACTGGAGAGGCAACACAAATCAACATTTTCCTTTGATTTGCTTCACATATTAAACCAAGTACAGCAGTTCCTCGCTAAACTAGACCAATTTATTTTAAATGTATAATTCATTGTGTATAAATAACATTGTGTTCTCTACACATTACATTATGTAAGAATAGACATCTGTACACTAAGCATATACAGTGCAGTAGTAACTGATCTGATTAATACCTTTTTACCAATAACACACAATAAATCATTCTGCTGCATTGTTTTACACATGACTGTACACTGTAAACATAATAAAAAATTATATTAAATTGAAACTAGATGATTTTAGCTCATTTTCTTTTTTATAGTACACAACTTATTATTACACATGAACACACCATACTATACTACACACCATATATATATATACCATATATTATATATATATATATATATATATATATATATATATATATATATATATATGCACACACACACCAATGAAAAAATGTACATAGGAAATGTTACAGTGTACACTTATCACTGCAAGCAAAACACATAGCCTGCCCACTACTATTGTTTTCTGTTGGTATGTACCAACTTTATTGTTTTTTGCAAATAAAAACAAAGACTTCAAATTCAGAATATTGCATTTCAAATCATTGGAGTCCGTCAGTATTTCGGAGAGCGTCTCACCATTCCGATTGACCGCTGTTAGTTTAAACTGTAGAGAATGTGTTTATATTCCCTCTTTTAATCATGCACTGTACCTCATTTTAGTAGCTACTTGTATCTGTTCAGTTTTTATTTTCATCCTGTTTTGGTGTCAGTATAACAGTAGTTTATGGTTTGCCTTCTGATTTTTATAGGTAAGAAAAGCAGAACTGAAGTCCTTTGTCATTGAGCTTAGCAAGGCATACTCCATTGTGACTCAATATACAAGCTTTGTTGCAATTGAAAAAAGGGTAAGTGTGTAATAATAACTTCTTCAGGAGGAAGTCCTCGTCCTGCTGGGTTGCAGAATTTAAAAACATAACTTATATCATTTTTTGAATCCTTTCTATACAGCTGTGAACACTATTTTGTAAATCAGTATTTTATCTGAGCTGCATTTTCATTACAAGAGTCCAGTAGCCACTAATGTGTACACTCTCATATAAGTGTGGCAGCCGTAGCAAAACGTACTATTTCACAAGCACAAAACATAATAAAAAGTTGTCTGTTGGAGTCCTAATGGCATAACAAAACATAATACTGCACTGCAAAAAGTACAAAAAGAAATGAGTCTTTTAAACTTCCTTTCTGGTCACGTCTTATACTTTAATGTACATATACCTAAAACTTTAAGAAATGGTTTACATTTATTAAGTTTGTGATTTATTAAGCTGAATTATTGAAACACAATTAAAGGCACTTGAAAAAGATACTTGAAATTTGCAGTCTGCAGTGGGTATAGCATTGTTTATTTGTAATAACTCAATCCTAGTTAGAGATAACTTACTAGAAATGTAGAATACCCATCGCCTCAATACAGTAGTTGATTGTAGATATAAAGGAGCCTAATCGTTTTTTTTAGTCCACCACACGTACAGTGCGTGCAGATGGTAATGATATTCTTCACAATGGCATATAGCTTGTTGTAGTCACTGACAATACGAATAAATGCTAATAATTGAATTTGACAATGTATTGAATTTGCTGTTACTTTAAAAAAAAAAAATGTGTTGAATTGACTTATCAACAACAGCAATATTTTAAATTATTTGAATAATAATTTATTTTATTGAATTGAGTGTTATTGTCACTGGCAACAGGAATACTTGCTAATGCCTTGGGTCATTGTTTTTGCAAGTTATTGACAGAGGGAGTAAATACTAAGAAATGGTTTACATTTAAGTTTGTGACTGTCACAAAGATGGCCCAGTGGGTGACGTCAGAACCAGGAAGGAGTGAACACAAAGACAGGACAGTGAAGTGAAATGATGAAGACGCTTGCTTGCGCCGGTTTATTGTAAATAAAAGGGTTAAACAGACAAAAGGCAGGACACGGCACATTCGCCAAAATAAATAGATAAACAAAAACGGACAATACTAGACAAACACAGTGAGCAGATAGACAGACTAACAAGTATCGTGCTGGTCCCACCAGCACGCAATAGCAATTGATAATAAGCTCTATTACTCCGCCTCTCTCTCCCGTTCCCTACTTACCGAACACCCAACCCTGAGTGGGTGAAAACATGCTGCTTTTATGCAGCTGTACCACGACTTGATTGCTAATCAATCATTCAATTGGAGTCTCGGTACAACTGCATGTGAATTAATAAAGTGCAATTCCCCGTGCTCACATATTATTACTTTTTACCTGCACGTGAAGTGCTGTGCAATGCTCGTGCCTAAATACAAATATACATTTTAAACACTCGTGTTACACAGCCCCGTTTCTATCCTGTGTACCAATGACTATACAACAACATTTAACACACCACACGCAACATATAACAGATAATATACACAGGGGCGGGCACTTTGTCACAGTGACTTGTTAAGCTAAAATATTGAAATACAATTAAAAAAACTTGACGGATACTTGAAATTTGCAATCCATGCAGTTTAGTCACATTGTGGCCCACGGTCCCACAGTAGCCTTGCTGTGTGGTCCTCTGCTCTGTAAACTTTGGGCACCCCTGTTTTAAATAGTCTTTAATTGTTTCTTATTTGCTAATGAAGTTTGAAGTAAACAGTGTTGCAGATCACAGCCAATAGGATGTTCTACTCTTTTTTTTAAGAGAGTTCTAGAAGTTTCTTTTCTCTGTTTAGGGTGAGAATGAAACAGAAGGGATTGATGCAGTGACTACAGATGAACGGATTGCAGAAGAGGATGTGGACTTCTTGTCTTATTTAACATGGGAAAGAGCAGAGGACGACTGTGGAGGGTCCTTGGTGCGTTATTGTTTTAACTGCAGTTCACTGTGTAGTTTATTATTAATACGAATCTTTGAAGCTAGTTTGAATGTATGCTTGTTAACAGGATGGCTTGTGTGGTGACATCAGACAGACAACAGTTTTGGTGAGTGAAGCGCTGCTTAGCAGATTTATTATAAATAAAAGGTTTAAAAGAGAAAACAAAACAAACCAAAACAAAACGGCACAGTGGCCAAAACAGACAGACCCTAAACAAACATGGTGAGAGAAACCCAAAACAAGTAACGTGTTGATTTGAAATCAGCACGAATAGTAATTGTCATTCTTTTTAGTTCTCTTTACCTCCTGACTCCCATTCTCTCCTCACCAAACACCCAACCCCAAGTGAGTGATTTGTGCTTCTATATACCCATAGCTCAGCCGGGACTAATTAATTGTTGCTAATTAATAATTCACTTGAATTCCAGCATGTGAACTAATATATACACACCAACAATAACACACAACATAAAACACAAAATATACACACCAACAATAACAAACCACACAACATAAAACACAAAATATACACAGGCGGGGCACCCCGCCACCAGGCTAAACTGACTATTGTTCCTTAAAGGACAATTTTCCCTACACTGGTGCATAACAACCTGCAGTTTAGAATACACTCAAACTAGAGTCAAAGATTAATTACCTTCAGTATGCATGAAATCGAACATATACAGTGGCTCTCAAAAGTATTCACCTCCCTTGGACTTTTCCACATTTTATTGTGTTAAAACATGGAATCAAAATGGATTTAAATTAGGTGTTTTTGCCACTGATCAACACAAAAAAAGTCCATAATGTCAAAGTGAAAAATAAAATCTACAAATTGTTCTAAATTAATTACAAATATAAAACAGAAAATAATTGACTGCATAAGTATTCACCCTCTTTGCTATGACACACCTAAATAAGCTCTGGTGCAACCAATTCTCTTTAGAAGTCACATAATTAGTTGAATGGAGTCCACCTGTGTGTGATTAAGGTGTTAGATACATCTGTCTCTGGGAGGTCCCACAGTTGGTTAATACATTTACATATAACAAAAACTACATCATGAAGTCGAAGGAACATTCAAAGCAAATCCGGAATAGGGTTCTTAAGAACATAAGAAAGTTTACAAACGAGAGGAGGCCATTCGGCCCATCTTGCTCGTTTGGTTGTTAGTAGCTTATTGATCCCAGAATCTCATCAAGCAGCTTCTTGAAGGATCCCAGGGTATCAGCTTCAACAACATTACTGGGGAGTTGATTCCAGACCCTCACAATTCTCTGTGTAAAAAAGTGCCTCCTATTTTCTGTTCTGAATGCCCCTTTGTCTAATCTCCATTTGTGACCCCTGGTCTCTTTTTTCAGGCTGAGAAAGTCCCTTGGGTCGACACTGTCAATACCTTTTAGAATTTTGAATGCTTGAATTAGGTCGCCACGTAATCTTCTTTGTTCAAGACTGAACAGATTCAGTTCTTTTAGCCTGTCTGCATATGACATGCCTTTTAAGCCCGGAATAATTCTGGTCGCTCTTCTTTACACTCTTTCTAGAGCAGCAATATCTTTTTTATAGCTAGGTGACCAGAACTGCACACAATATTCAAGATGAGGTCTTACTAGTGCATTGTACAGTTTTAACATTACTTCCCTTGATTTAAATTCAACACTTTTCACAATGTATCCGAGCATCTTGTTAGCCTTTTTTATAGCTTCCCCACATTGTCTAGATGAAGACATTTCTGAGTCAACAAAAACTCCTAGGTCTTTTTCATAGATTCCTTCTCCAATTTCAGTATCTCCCATATGATATTTATAATGTACATTTTTATTTCTTGCGTGCAGTACCTTACACTTTTCTCTATTAAATGTCATTTGCCATGTGTCTGCCCAGTTCTGAATCTTGTCTAGATCATTTTGAATGACCTTTGCTGCTACAAAAGTGTTTGCCACTCCTCCTACTTTTGT
This sequence comes from Polyodon spathula, assembly GCF_017654505.1. Taxonomy (NCBI): domain Eukaryota; kingdom Metazoa; phylum Chordata; class Actinopteri; order Acipenseriformes; family Polyodontidae; genus Polyodon; species Polyodon spathula. The sequence goes on along the minus strand of NC_054574.1, from coordinate 3,235,272 downwards.
GTCGTCTGCAAATTTAACAAGTTTGCTTACTATACCAGAATCTACATCATTAATGTAGATTAGGAGTAGCAGAGGACCTAATACTGATCCCTGTGGTACACCACTGGTTACCACACTCCATTCTGAGGTTTTTCCTCTAATCAGTACTTTCTGTTTTCTACATGTTAACCACTCCCTAATCCATGTACATGTGTTTCCTTGAATCCCAACTGCCTTCAGTTTGAGAATTAATCTTTTGTGCGGGACTTTGTCAAAAGCTTTCTGGAAATCTAAATAAACCATGTCATATGCTTTGCAATTATCCATTATCGATGTTGCATCCTCAAAAAAATCAAGCAAGCTAGTTAGACATGATCTCCCTTTCCTAAAACCACGTTGACTGTCTCCCAGGACCCTGTTACCATATAGGTAATTTTCCATTTTGGATCTTATTATAGTTTCCATAAGTTTGCATATAATAGAAGTCAGGCTTACTGGTCTGTAGTTACCTGGTTCAGTTTTGTTTCCCTTTTTGTGGATCGGTATTACGTTTGTCAAGAGACTGCTGCATGATCTTGGTTAGCGGTTTGTAAATTACTTCTTTCATTTCTTTGTGTACTACTGGGAGGACCTCATCTGGCCCAGGGGATTTGTTTATTTTAAGAGCTCCTAGTCCCTTTAACACTTCTGCCTCAGGTATGCTAAATTTATTTAAAACTGGATAGGAACTGGATGACATGTGGGGCATGTTGTCAGTATCTTCCTTTGTAAAAACTTGTGAAAAGTAATCATTTAATATATTTGCTATTTTTTTTCTTCATCTACGATTTTGCCATTTGTATCTCTTAAACATTTAATCTCCTCTTTGAATGTTCTCTTGCTGTTGTAATATTGGAAAAACATTTTGGACTTGGTTTTAGCTCCCTTAGCAATGTTCATTTCTATTTCTCTCTGGCCTTTCTAACTTCCTTTTTGACTTGCGTTTGCAGTTCTGTGTACTCTTTCTGCGTACTTTCTTTTTGGTCCTTTTTTAATGCTCTGTAAAGTGCCTTTTTTCACTGAATATTTTTTTTAATTGATCTATTAAACCATTTTGGCAATTTAGTTTTACATTTAGATTTGTCTACTTTAGGGATGTAATTGTTTTGCGCCTCTAGTACTACATTTTTGAAGAACAACCATCCTTCTTCTGTGGGTGTTTTCTCTATTTTACTCCAATCTACTTCCGTTAGTCTCTGTTTCATACCTTCATAGTTTGCTTTTCTAAAACTGTAAACCTTAGCTTTAGTCTTTACTTTTGGGGTTTTAAAAAACACTTCAAATGAGACCATGTTGTGGTCTGAGTTTGCCAGTGGTTCTCTGACCTCTGTTTTAGTTATTTTGTCTGCGTTATTTGAAAAGACTAAATCAAGGCATGCCTCCCCTCTAGTCGGTGCCTTGACAAATTGTGTTAGGAAGCAGTCATTTCCACCATTTCAATTTCATCCTTCATGCTACCCACCGGATTTTCCCATTTTATATGGGGGAAGTTGAAATCCCCCATTAGTATGGCTTCTCCTTTGCTACACGCATTTCTAATGTCATTGTATAACAGATTATTTTGCTCACCGTCTGAATCTGGCGGTCTATAGCATGCTCCTATTATTATGCCCTTTGAATTTTTGTCCGTTATTCTGACCCATATTGATTCAGCTTTATTTTCTTTGTCCAGGTTTAACACCTGGGCTTCAAGACTGTTTCTTATGTATAGCGCTACCCCTCCTCCTCTTCTGTCCTGCTTGTCTTTCCTATACAGTGTATACCCACAAATATTATATTCGTCCCCATCACTCTCAGACAACCACGTTTCTGTAACACCTATCACATCATAGATACTTGTTAGTGCAGTAGCTTCAAGTTCTAGAATTTTGTATCTGATACTTCTAGCATTTAATGGTTGTCTTACCTGAGTTGTTGTTCTTGTTTTGATGCGGTCTCCCTTCTGTTTTTTTGTTGATTTCTCCCCCCTTCCTTTCTAGATTAAATGCTTCTGAACCTGCTCGAGGATCTTTTCTCCAAGTAGACTGGTTCCCTTGTTATTTAAGTGCATTGCGTCCCGTCTATACAGATAGTCCTCGTTGTAGAATGTGGTCCAATGATCAAGATAGGTGAAGCCTTCCCGTGTGCACCACGTCTTCAGCCATGCGTTTTGATTAATTATTTTCAGCTGTCCAAATGGTCCTTTGCAAGGTGCCGGTAGTATACCAGAAAATACCACAGTTTTGGTTTTCTCTCTTAATTTCCTTCCTAGCTCTCTGAATTTGTTTTTCAGGGATTTCGGTCTATCTCTTCCAATGTTGTTTGTACCGATGTGGACAACTCCTGTTCGTTCTAGGAGCCTGTCCACATTCTCAGTGATGTGCTTGACCGAGGCTCCCAGAAGGCAGCACACTGTTGTAGTAAGGGGGTCCAAACTGCGAATTGAACTTGCTGTGTTTCTCAATATGGAGTCCCCAACAATCATGACCTCCCTTCTTTTTGCTGTCTGGTCACCACTGTCAATAGGGTCCTGGATGTTGTTCCTTTCATTCTCTTGTTGTTGGTTCTGCTCATCAAAATTCTGAAGTGACTCAAATCTGTTGGTTGTTTTGATTTCTGGTGGTTGTGTTTGAGGAAGTTTCTTTTTTTCCCTGCTTCTGCCTACCTGACCCCAGCTGTTCTGACCTTCTATCTCCCTGGTGGCTTTCAGTCTGTTTGGGGTGATGCAGACTTCCATGAATTGTGGGTGTGCCAGTTCCTCAAGATCCTGTTGCTGTCTCACTTCTTCCAGCTCCATTTCTAGCATACTTACTAGTTTATGCAAATCCTGGATCGCGCGGCACTTTACGCACACTTGGTTTAGCTCCGCTGGGTTTTCTCGGATTTCCCACATCAAGCAGGTGTCACAGATTACTGGCTTGAAGACCATGTTGAGGGTTTTTTTTTTTTTTTTGAAGTTTAGTTTCTTCTGCAGCCGTCAACCTGCTTTCAAACTGCTTCTAAACTGCTCTGTACTTTTCCACGCCTGTACTTCTCCCACTCGCTGTCGCTGGGAAGACTGCCTCGTCTAACTACGTTGTTCTGCTGTGCTGTTGGCTCCCCCCTTTGAATCAGCTGCTCTGAGTTTCAGCTTGTTTGTTATCAGAAAAATACATGTGGCTGTTTGACTTTGAGTTGCTGCTGTGTTTCCCCAATGCTAAACGCTATGTTTGGCGCAAGCCTAACACCACACATCATCCTGAGAACAGCATCCCTACCGTGAAGCATGGTGGTGGCAGCATCATGCTATGAGGTGCTCCTCTGCATCAGGGCCTGGAAAGCTCGTGAAGACAGAGGGCAAAATGGATGCAGCAAAGTAGAGAGAAATCCTGAAGGAAAACCTACTGAAGTCTGCAAGAGACCTGGGTCTTGGGAGAAGATTCATCTTCCAGCAGGACAATGACCCCAAACATTCAGCCAAAGCCACAATGGAGTGGCTTAAAAACAAAAAGGTCAATGTCCTGGAGTGGCCCAGTCAAAGCCTGGACCTCAATACAATTGAGAATATGTGGAAAGAGTTGAAAATTGCTGTTCACCAAAGGTCCCCATCCAACTTGACGGAGCTTGAGCAATTTTGCAAAGAAGAATGGGCAAAAATTGCAGTGTCCAGATGTGCAAAACTGGTAGTGACTTATTCAAACAGAGTCATGGCTGTAATTGCTGCCAAAGGTGCCTCTACCAAATATTGACTCAAGGGGTTGAATACTAAAGCAATCGATTATTTTCTGTTTTGTACTTGTAATTAATTTAGAACAATTTCTAGATTTTATTTTTCACGTTGACAATATGGACTTTGTTTGTGTTGATCGGTGGCAAAAACTCACTAATTAAATCCATTTTGATTCCATGTTGTAACACAATAAAATGTGGAAAAGTCCAAGGGGGGTGAATACTTTTGAGAGCCACGTTGTATTGTTAGAATAGCTATTAGAAAAAACCAAAAGTGGATCTAAGTTAAATGTCTGATGTGAATGAGTGGATGTATTCTTATGAGCAGGGATCCTAGGAATCAGTTTGCTGCAGAATAACACACAAAAAAAAAAAATTGATTTTCTATGATAACATGGAAAAACACAGACTGAATGTTTGGCGGGCAAAAAACATGCAAGTCTTTTTTGCTTTGTTTGATAATAACCAAATCAATACATGTATAATATATAAACATTAATATAGACAACTGTGCTTTAAATTTACATAAACATACCTGCCTAATAAAACTGCTTCCGGTATTCAAGTTCACTTTACTTCACTATTCAGAGCTGTTCAAAAACGCCAAAAAAAATTTTTAAATCACCCCTAAAGATTGAGTCAGCGAGTTTGGCAAGGACGAATTTCATGCCGATGGTAATGTGTCGTTACACTTGTAGGTAGACCACTGTAGAACACATAGGAAACTCCAAACATAAACTGAATGCAAGGAAACGTAAACAAGATTAGGCTGAAACAGCAAGGCCATCGAAAACACTGAAGCAGACCACTGTGTTTGCAGCATTTCAGCATCGTACAACTGCCAAAGAACAGTGGGAAACGGTTTCTAATTTTGTCAAAATGTGTGAAAGCCAGCATTCTCTGTACAAAGTGGATCAACCAGCAGCTGGAGCTTTTATTTTGCAAGCACATTAGGGAGGTGGTGCCATTCCAAAGAGACCAATTGTAGCTGGAATGCTGCAGCTCTATTTTAACAATAGCCGTCCGGATGATGAAGACTAACTGGGAGTTGAACTAACATGAATAAAATTTTTAAAAAGTACATTTGTTTGTTTTATTGATTAAAGGCTCTGGTAAGCTTGTAACTTGCTTTGTATTTATTTAACAGACGCGTTTTATCCAAAGCGACTTGCACATGTTACACTGGAATACAGTGTAAGGTTACAGTTTAAGAATAATTAGTTGTAAACTAAAATAAAACAGAGACACAGCAAGTGTAACAAGAACAACATCAAGTACTTCCTGTGGTAACTGTTACCCAGTAGCACTGTTTGTGCGTCTTATAATGTGGCAGCAAAAGTTATTTTTAGCCCATATTTTACTTGCGGAATAACAGATTTTTCTTTTTTTATCTGAGAATTTCATTTTTTTTTATTGCGGAAAACAATGATCCCTGTTTCCGAGTGACATCATTCTGTTCTGCCACCTGGCAATCATGTGGACAATGTGAGGGTCTTAGAGTGTATTAGTTATTTAATGTTGTGTGTTGTAAAAGACTTTACCAAAAAATGTCAACTGCACTTATTAAATTAGGCATTTTCCATGGAAAAACAGGAAGAAGAATTGTGCCTCTGTAGCAGCCAGGATGTTCCCACGTCAGATTGTATGTGGAAAGAAGAAGGAGGAGGTGCTGTTGAACTTGAGACAGGTTTATGGAGGGATCCTAAACACCACGACGCCTTTGCGGTAAAGATTGACCCAGCATTTAGTCGTCTATTACACTGCTTACACCAATGACATTCATAGGCATGCGATCATCCAGAAAGAATAGCTTCAAGGGATGTACACACACCTGGCAAACAAGTCATTAAACCTCTCAGATGTACTAGAAACACACAGCCTAGCCACAGACATGTGTGTGTTCTACAGTTGATCTGTAGAATACAATTTAAAAAGTTACTCTAGTGTACATTCCCAGTGGGAGAAAAATACCAGTGAATCAAAAATCTAGAGAGGCTTCCTCTGAAAGGAGTATTACTGAACAGACTGAAGATAACAAAACCTCTTCTAAAATATTTTTAAAAATGAACAATAAAAGCAATATGTATTATCAAAAGTAATGTATTGTTTAATCTCAAACTTGTACATTGTTAATAGAACAAAACACACTGAAATACACCAAGAGGTTTGTATCGGGCCTACTTTCAGCACACTTAATGAACTTTTAATAACGTAATAACTGCATTAAACAAATATGCATTACATGCCTACCTTAAATTACATTTTCTATTATTATTATTATTATTATTATTTTATTAATCCTGAGAGTCACTTTCATCGCTGCCACTTATTAGCAGTTCATTACGCTCAAGCTCCTCCTCATCTTCCTCAGCTTCAATGGTAATGACAGAGACCCGGCGTTTAGTTACAATATTTGCCAGCAGACCTGGCGCATATTGGTGACAGGCGATTATTTGAAGTTTTACGGTAATCAGATATGTGAATATGTACAGCAAAAGGCAACAAGTAACAGTTTTAGGCATAAAAAATATTTTATTAAAAGATTTGCTTCATATTCTCAGCCTTACAATTCATATAAAATAGTTACTTACAATTTTCTTTGCAGGAGAGGACGTCAGGGAGATGCTGTCACATTTAGAATGCTTTTCTCTAAGTCCATCCATGTGCCCCAGTCTTTTGGTAGCAATAGCCTTAGATATTTGTTTGCTCCCTTCTTATAAATGTAAAACAAAATCTATTTCTTTTCAACAGCAGCAGAGTTTTCCAGGCCCTGAACCCATTCCCCAAGTACCAGGTGGTCTTCCAGTGCCATTGTTCACCTATCAAGCTGCCGGATGTCTAAAGATGTGTTCCTCTCCTCCTCCTCCTCCTCCTCCTCGTCTCTGCTACAGCAAGACTATTCCTGAAGATTTTGCACATTCTGCTGTTACAGGAATAGAAAGAACACAGAACACAGTTTCAGCTCCTGTTGTTTTCAGCTCCTCTAGTCCTGTTGGTAGAGGACCTGCCTTGGAAATGACTGAAAGCAGTGGCTATACTCAACCTTTCTCAGGCTTTGGCTTTGGACAGCAACTTCCTTCCAATCCCTATTCAGAATTTTCCAAGGGCGCTTTTAGGTTTGGTAGCTGCAGTGCTTTTGGTAATACTCCTGCAGTTTCAGCTCCTGCAAATGCAACTTTAGTCAGCGGATCAGGCATTAAATCGGGCAAAAATATCTTTGGTCAGCCAGCGAGTAGTTTTGCATTCTCCAGTGGCAGGATGTTTGTACAGTCTCCCTGCATTGATTCAGGACTTGTAGAAATTGATAGCAGCAATGGTCTTTGTCTGGGAATCTCTAACACAGCTGTTCCAGAAGAGTGCAGTTTACATGAAAGTAAAGACCCATTATCATCACTCACCAACTTTAAGCATTTGGTCTGTAATGATGAATTGACCTCACTGGTGAATGAGTCTTCATTACCTACCCAATTTGCTCCAGTCGTTGACACAGTTGAGATGAGCCAGCTACAAACAAAACTTCGAAAATCAAAAATTAAGTAAGTCATTTTTTCACTTGTACATTTTACTTTTTTACCTGCAGTATTTTGTTTAAATTCCCAATAAAATCTAATTATTATTAATATTATTATTATTATTATTATTATTATTATTATTATTATTATTATTATTATTGTTATTAATAGTCGTAGTCATAGTAGTAGTCACCATGTGGGATTAAGGCAGTGGTCCTCAAAGTGGTGCCCGCGGGTAAACTCGTGCCCGTGAAGCCAGGCCATCGTGCCCGCAGCAGCTGTTTTTAAATTATGGGTTGTAGTGTGGGAAAATAAAGAAAGCTTTAAACAAGTTTTCCAACAAAAGCGCCACAGCAGTCTGTTGACAGCGCTGCTCGCTTATGCTGTGCTTGTACGTACTCGACATTTTTTCTTTTTTTCTTGAAGGACCTCAGCGATACGATCAACCAATTGAATATCTGCATTTTCTGTGCGGTAGTCCAATCATAAATTAGCTGGGTGGGACATAAACTGTGTCTGTTTTATCTGCAAGTACTGACTGACAGTAAGTTTAACCAACAGGAGAGTCAAATATCTGCCAAGTTTTACACAGCTGTCCAATCATAAGCAAGCAGAGGGTGTACACCATATTCTGCATGAAAAATGAAAGATCTGGCAGCTGTCCAATCATTCGTAAGCAGAGTTGGGGTGTTAATATGCCGGGTAAGCACTGAATTTCGCCGACTGTTATTGAGAAAAATAATACATTTCAGTATTTAGAATTTAATTCTCTCTCGCTATATTTTTTAATTTCACCAGGCAAGTGAAACCCCGTAGTATATTTAGTTACGAATCCACTTTCTCTGAATAATTGTACTGGAGATGAGCGATCTTTAAAACAGAGTAGTGTTGACAAATTTGCCAAATTGAAACAAAGCGATGTCCTCTTTTATTTTAGTTTATTCACGGTTATCTGTGTAAACATGCTATTCAAAAATATTTGCATTGCATATTTTTTGTAAATTATTTAAAGAATAAGCACAGCACGCACAAATAATTCCTGAGGCATGTCCTTATCAGAGTGTACCAAGAGTAACTCCCACTAAAACTCTATATACACAATCTATATACACAGACACACACATACTGGATCTGTTGCAGGAACGCAGTGTTTAAGATAAGAACCTATGCAATAGTCAGCGTGTCTGCAAACAGGCAAGTAAGATCAATTTATGCCTGTGCCCAAATTACTTTGGGGACCACTGGATTAAGAACGACCGGGCTCATAGAGGAAACCCAGAACACCACACTTCCAGTCACTGTTTAACAATCTGTGTAATTGATTCATTTGATAAAACTTTTTGTTATAGTTGTTCTTCATTCTGTGTAAATAGAATCTTTCCAGACACTTCCCAATGACTCAAACAGTAGTAACCCGTCAGCCAGGTGCAATCACCCAGTGAACTTGACTATCAAAATATCTGTACCACTTTCATATTTCTATTTAATTCCACATGTATATTCTTCCATCCACAATAGCAGCGATTATTTTGCGAGTATTACCTTTAAGAAGGATTTGTCGACAGATATTAAATACATCAAAACACAGCTATTTATTAATGTGATGATTCCAAAAGAAGCGAAGCTGGCCTCCCGTCACCATTACAGTGAGTGCCAGTCAATGGCAAGTAACTTCTGTATTCCGCTCATGAACTGAAGCCTGTAATTAGACCGCCCCAGTTAAAGGGAGGAATTCTGACACCCACTGATAGATGGCTCTCTTTATTTCTCTTCCCAAATGAGCCACAGCCCAGCTAGGCGAGCGTTCACAGTGAACTGTGTTAGGCTACTTGAACGGTTTACTGAACATTTAACAATGGCGCTTAGATCAACTTCGCATTTAGCTGCACTAATGGCTTCATCAGTCATATTAAACAAATGTTTGGATGATAGCAACCTTAATAGCGTTCAGTTGGTTGAAATTTTTAACATAACGTCACTTAGATAAAAGCATCCGCCTAATAAATAGGTTTTATATTGAGTAGCCTAATAAAACATGAGAAACTCTACATGACTTTTGAAATAGTTTAATAATGGTATGATTTAATAGTGAAACCTACAATGCAATACATGACGGTTCAGCTGTAGAGATGCTACACATATTCCTCCATTCAATGCCAGTTCTGTGCAAGGCTGTGTTTTGAGTAGCCCATTTAAAATATTGAAATCATCCTTAGTCACTTTATTTAAAAGGACAAAGCTGGTGACCTTAAGAACGCTTATGAGTTTAAAAATAAGCGAAGCACCACTAAAATAAGTGCTTCGCTTATTTTAAATTCATAAACGTTCTTACATTCACCAGCTTTGTTATTTTTTTGTTGTTTGTTTTTCTTGTATCAGCCCAGGTTGTGGTTTAATTAGCAGCTTTGTATTTACTGCAGTATGCTATCTTGCAGCTTCGTTTGTGCTGCGGTGTAAATCCTGCGGTTTAATGAGTAACTGTGTTTGTAACCATTTATAAAATCAAGAATATCAACTAACCAATTTTTCTTTTTTTCTTTCTTTTTAAATTATGTAAACGGACCCTTATACAAATTAGATATTAGAACATTTCAGACTAAATAGTTAATGTTTATGATCAGCAATATACATAGGCCTATACATTTTACCATTTTTAAACATATTTTACCAATTTTATATAAAAAAAAACTTTTTTTAATTCACATTATATTATAAACATAACATATAATATAAGCATACCTGATGTAACTCTTTCGGCTTCTTGCTTTGTAAAACCATTGACAAAACTTGTCCATCGCTGAGAGTCAAAGAAATGTTCTACCATCTAGTAGCCATTTTTGTTCGCGTTAAACTGCCTCTTTAGCGCGTTCGCCACCGTTTGCAAATGTTCGCCCAGCTGAATGCACCCCTGATTCTTACCTGCTTCCATTAGCCCCTCCCCTGGACTAAACCAATACAATATAAACTGTCATTAAATTACATTTCCATACTCATCGCCCTATTGGCTTTAACACATACAATACACACACATAGTTACCACGGCTCAGAACTAAACTTCCTTTCTTTACAGGCGCAGAGTACCGGCAGAACAGCGATCAGGTGCCTTCCCCATCAGGTAAGTTTAACACTTACTGCTTATAAAAACCCTTGTTATTTCTACCCTGAAAGGTTTTATATCGCCGCAGCAGAGATGCCAACTGCTACAATTTGGCAGTAGCAGCTTCTATTTCAGCTTCTGTCACAGAAAAGAGGTATAATACCACGGTTTTTATTAAATAAATAAATGATGGATAGTCCCTGAACGTTTATAAAATATTATTTCAATGCCATGTCTGTTTTCCAGTTTTTTTTTTTTTTAAACAAATGAATGGTTCTTAAATAATACTGTATTTCACTGACAGTTTGTGGTGGCATTTTAACTCACATGTTAAAGGCTCTGAGACGGGTTGCTTAGTAACCAGTTTAGGGGTCCTTCAACCGCTGCTCAAATGTCGCCCTGTTATAATTATCGTTGCACGTTTACTTGGCTTCTTGTCTTGTCAGTAACGTTGTGATGAAGTCACGGTGGACACTGATTCAGTGATTTTAGTAGAGAAAGAACATTGAACTTTACCAACACAACTTGAAATTCCACCTTAACTAAAAATAAATATATAAAACAATTTCATGGTTTAGCTAATGATGTTGAACTGTTGTTATTCCTCATTCTGCATTGCCAAAGGATGCCGTTTTTACATATGTGCAGTTTTGATGGAATTTTTCTTAATCAATGGTTCTCAGATGTCTGGCATCCAGAAATCAAAAATCTTTCTCCTCAGCTTAAGTCCCCTTCCCCTTGAGGGAAGTTCCTCGCTTCCCGGCCTTGAAGGTCGATCAGTTCGGCCTCACCAAAGTGAGGGTGGTTCTCCGAGTAGTCAAGGGGAAACCCCAATTCTGTTGCTACAATTTTATAATGTGATACTTTGTACTGTGATATTTTGTAACATTTGTAAGTCATCCTGGATAAGGGTGTCTGCTACGAAATAAATAAATAAATAAATAAATAAATAAATAATAATACTATTCTTCTTCTTCTTCAGTCACAAGCACTCAGTCCCTTTATGCAGGCCTGGCTCCTGTCCCATGAGGTAATGGTTACATTTCTATTTCGGGGTTATGATAATACTTTACATCACAAATGGGATTTAATTGCTGAAGTCTCATGAGGCTTTCAGACTCCTGTTTCCATACAAAAAAAAAACCTGTCAATTGTATGGCTTTTTAGCGTGAGAAGGCGATTTACTTAACGTCGTTCTGTGTTTTGGCCACGCACTTCCACTAGTGTGAGGTATAGGTGTGCTGCGTCACATAAGTCATGACTGTGGGGAGTTTTTAAACAGCTTGGAAACTTGGCCATTGACACACACGCTCAATAAGAGAACAACACGTACATTGGAGTTTAACTTCATTTTTGTTGTTCATACTTCTGTATATTAGGTTTTGAAATATGCAACATTAAGTACAGTGGATGAAGCGGCTCCTTTAGAACGGCAGTCATATGTTTGTTTTCCTGGAGTGGTAGAAAGAAGATGATATAGGTGTCATTTCCCCCCAGGTTGTGCTGATCAGGGTTCATGGACTCATTTTATAAGCTGGAATCAAATGTTCCTCGGGGTGCTGATAGGGTTACTGCCATACCATGAACGGATAATGAAAATACAATTGCTGGGAATGTGTACTGTCTAACAGAAGTGTAAATGTGACTTGGTTCCAGCAGTTTAGAAACAAGGGAAGAACTTTATAACCCTTCAAGAAGCAGAGCCTCCTCGTTACCCTGGACACAGCTGTTTGACCTCCAGCATCAGGTAATGAGTTCTCTTGACCACATTACTGTTACAGTTTGTAAAGCTGCCTCATTATGTGAGCACACATCTCACCCGGTTAAGATTAGTGATTTTTGTTCAGAGGAATGATTGTAATCTGTACCGTTGTAATACGTAGGAGATAATTGAGGTATTTCTTTCTTTACGAAATGACTATGTGTAATTGTTAACATTATTTAAAGATTTAGAAGTTCCCGATTTAATGTGTATGTCTGGACATCATTTAATTTATTATTTTAATGTTAAACCAGCTGTTTCTTTTTGTATTGTACTGGATAATGTTCAAACCTCTCACTCAAAATCCATTCTGTGTAACTTCTTTTGAGAATGTGACCATTGTTTCCAGCTCTTTAAGCCCCAAAGTGAAATATTAAATGCAGGTACAGTAAAAATCTGCCATCACCTTATCTCCCTGTTTTGTGGCATGAAAACATATTGAAATAGAAAATACACAGCAAGTGCCCTGGCGACAGGGATATAGTCTAATTTCCTCTTCTAATACACAACTGAACTGTAATATATAATTAAACTATGGATAAATATGTTTGGTGCCACTCTACAGCAAGTTTATATTCTTTCCTTGTATTGCAGGACGGCTACTGGCAGTTCAGTCCAGAGTTGGGCTCCCTACTACAGATGGATGTGGATTATTTTGCGAATGTCTTCCTCAAGGAAAAAGGCATCCTGTCTTTAGGTAAAGTTTTCATTTTGTACTGTTCAAAAGCTTGAGTCCAAGTATGTTGACTATGCATATCACTGTTAATATGGATGTATTAGAGGTAACAGCATGTATGTCCTAAGTATGTGTATGTCTGCTTATCCATGTGTGATAAAGCTTGATTAGAACATTCTTTAGTGCTCGCTATTGAGAGTCTTCGAATCTGAGGTTATAAGGAGGTGGTTCTGATCACTCTAATTGTGCAATTTCAGCTGTAGAGGGTGTGTGTTACTAACATACTTTATGTATGCTGTGAATACTTTTTGTTTGTGGCAGCAATTGTAAAGAATATAGGCTATAGGGCAATGCAAAGAGGTATTAATTATATTTTACTATTCAAGACTTAAGAACATCTTAAAAAAAATTATCTTAGCAACAATATCAACATGTATTACAATGCACGTTGCCTTATTCATGAACTGAATGCTGATATTTATGATTTTATGAAGATTACGAAAAGTAAGAAATGGTCTGCAGTGAAAAATGTAAGCAGCATACACTTTCTATCTCTGATCAGAACATCACAACTAGAACACAACTACAGAAAGCAGTTACTAGTCCTGAAAGCTTGCCACTCCCCAGTGCTGAACAATCAGTTTTGTTCAAGGGACTGAGATTTGTACCAACAAAAAAGGTAGCTGATGAATTCACGCCATCAATGATATGCAACATTGTTTCCAACGTCTGCGTCTACATGCCCACTTCACAGAAACTGATCCTAATACCTCATCTACTCCCCTTACTAGTTCCATGCATCCCGATATATCAATACAAACAAACGAAACCAACCGGGACACCCCCTTCAGGTGAATTCCAAGCATGAGATTTTTTCATCAACAAATGTGAAAGAGAAATTCAACAAATACATTTTAACCAACCTATGAAACAGCATAACCTATCTAAAGAGGAACACATTGCACTGCGAAACATACAAAACCGATTTGACATTTTAGTAAAACCTTCTGACAGAGGAGGAGCAGTAGTTGTCTGGAGTAAAGACCTCTGTACAAAAGAGCCCAAAACAACTTTCTGACACTGATTTCTACACTAAGAACTCACTGTGTACAGGCCACTGTCATTTCCACTATTAATGATGCTATCTCAAACAATGTGTTCCCCACATCTTCACGCAATCTAATAGTGGGAAACCCCCATTGCAGTCCTTTTTACTCACTTCCGAAAGTCTACAAACCAAACACCAGGCCGTCCAGTTGTGTCAGCCTGTTCCTGTCCCACCTAAATGATCTCCTAGTTTCTTGATGAAATCTTCAAACACCTTGTTGAATTAATGCCCTCCTATTTTAAAGACTACACATTTTCTTAAACAATTGGATAATTTCAAAGAACAGCACCATTGTGATAATAATATTATTATTAAAAGTCTGTACAGTGTTATACCAAATAATGAAGGTTTAATTGCAATGAAACACTTTCTTGATGAACGGATAGTGAAAGAACCTCCAACAGATAACCTTGTGAGACTGACTGAACTTGTTCCCACATTGAATTGTTTTTCCTTTGATGGTAATTTTTACCCTCAAGTAAGCGGTGTTAGCATGGGAACTAAAATGGGACCATCATATGCCTGCCTTTTTGTGGGATCAATTGGAAACAAATGTTTATAGCAATACAATGGAAACACACCAAGGCTATATCTTAGGTACATAGACGACATCTTTGGAATTTCCACGAACTCCAGTGAGTATTTTAAACAGTTCATTCAGTCAGTAAAAAATTTCCACCCAGCCCTAGATTTCACATGGAACATAATCAGAAACTGGCAATAGTTTACCTTTCCTAGACATTTCCATCACTGTTTTGAATTCCACCATTAACACCACTGTCTACTACAAACCAACTGATTCTCATTCATATATGCAGTATGACTGCTCACACCCTAAGGCTTGCCGTGACTCTATTCCCTATTCACAACTGTTAAGAGTCACACTTATTTGCAGAGACGATCAAGATTTCTTCATCAAAAGTGAGGAAATGTGTCTTTTTTTTGGAAATTGTGGCTTTCTGGACAAGATCATCACTAAAGCTAAATCCCGCATTTCAAATATAAATAGAAAAAATGTGTTATATTATAACAATATACAACATACAGATAGAATCCCTCTGGTCCTCACTTACCACCCAACCAACAGAAAGATGCAGACAATTGTGCAAAGAAACTTAAATTTGGGACTATATTACACTGCGAATGTATACACAATAAAAGTTTCTGGTTTTATCTTGATTTAAATGTGTTTTAATGATTTTTTCTTCCCACAAATGACAGTTAGCCGTGTTATAAGTGGTATAAACCACTTTGGGCCTTGCGGTTCCGATGATATATACCCTGTCTGGGGTGATTATCACCACCCCAGGCATGGTATATATCATGGGAACCACACGGCCCGTCGTGGTTTATAGTTTACACATATATATATATCAAATGTAATGTAAAACCTGTATAAACATATACTAAACATATACAAATGTCTCTTTATAGGTGTCAAATCAAGTGAAGAAATATTAAGGCTTGTTGCAACGATGTTAGCACTGCAGCTAATACGATATATGGAGCAACTGGAAGGAATTATTTTCAAGTCTCTCTTTCAACTAGATGACACGGTGCATCAAAGGTATGTTTACTCATTGCTGTTCTGCAGTTTACAGGCCAGGGTCATAATGCACACTGATAAATAAGTACAGTAGTCTCCACATATAGGAACACCTCCTAAGAGAACACTTCGGCTAAGGGAACAACCTTGTGATGAAAACGATTTTTCCCCATTGTAAATGTTCCGGCTAAAGACACAGGAACCTCATGTAAAATGACACCACCTTGGCACCAATAGTGATTTGTTCACCAAGGATAAAGTACTGTTTGTGAAAAAGCAACTTGTCATCATGAGAGTGTCTTGAGGGACACAGATTGGTTTATTAAATCTTTCCAGAATTGCCGTCATATCATTGAATTCTTTTGTATTCTGATTTTCAAGAGTGCATCTCATCGCTACAAAATAGCATGTAAACAAAACGGCAAAATGCTCTGATGTTTCTCTTTGGAAAAACTTAAATTGTTCGAGCTCTTGAAAAAAACCTGAATCGGACACAAGTCACCTAACAATTTGGTGTTTCCCGTTCTGGTGAGTTGCTCCACCATGCTGTTAAATAACGTGCATGTCTTGTATAGTGCTGCTTCATTTTGTAACATGTGTAGGGGTGCTGTGTTAATTTAGTTTGACAGTTAGTTTATTAACATTCATGGGTATATAAGGACCTTTTTATTTTATTGTGTTACATGTTCCCATGTGTAGCTACAGCTGTTTAAGGCGTGTGATTTGTTTTAATTATTATCTTTTAAATTGCAGTGCTCTCTGGCTGTTTCTATTACAGCTCCAAGATGGCTTCACATGGACCACTCAAACTACATTCCCCATCATCATCCTGCTCACTGGTAAATCCATCTGTTATGTATGTGAGTAAGAGGATGATGGGAAATGTAGTTTCAGTGAAGCCATCTTGGAGGCAGTGGAATGATGTGGTCAAAATGTAAAAAAAAAAAAAACAATTCACACACCTTATTTAAACAGTTGTAGCAACACATGGGAACGTGTAACACAGTAAAACAAAAGGTCCTTATATAGCCTTTAAGTTAACCCTAAGTAACACCCATTATGTTTGCCTCTGCCACTGTGATAGCCATAGTACATAGCGATTTAAGCTTTTGACCGTGTTGGTTTTTTACAAAGGAAGATACTGACAACATGCCCCACATGTCATCCAGTTCCTATCCAGTTTTAAATAAATTTAGCATACCTGAGGCAGAAGTGTTAAAGGGACTAGGAGCTCTTAAAATAAACAAATCCCCTGGGCCGGATGAGATCCTCCCAGTAGTACTCAAAGAAATGAAAGAAGTAATTTACAAACCGCTAACCAAGATCATGCAGCAGTCTCTTGACACAGGGGTGGTACCGACAGACTGGAAAATTGCAAACGTAATACCGATCCACAAAAAGGGAAACAAAACTGAACCAGGCAACTACAGACCAGTAAGCCTGATTTCTATTATATGCAAACTTATGGAAAGTATAATAAGATCCAAAATGGAAAATTACCTATATGGTAACAGGGTCCTGGGAGACAGTCAACATGATTTTAGGAAAGGGAGATCGTGTCTAACTAACTTGCTTGATTTTTTTGAGGATGCTACATCGATAATGGATAATTGCAAAGCATATGACATGGTTTATTTAGATTTCCAGAAAGCTTTTGACAAAGTCCCGCACAAAAGATTAATTCTCAAACTGAACGCAGTTGGAATTCAAGGAAACACATGTACATGGATTAGGGAGTGGTTAACATGTAGAAAACAGAAAGTACTTATTAGAGGAAAAACCTCAGAATGGAGTGTGGTAACCAATGGTGTACCACAGGGATCAATATTAGGTCCTCTGCTATTCCTAATCTACATTAATGATTTAGATTCTGGTATAGTAAGCAAACTTGTTAAATTTACAGACGACACAAAAGTAGGAGGAGTGGCAAACACTGTTGCAGCAGCAAAGGTCATTCAAAATGATCTAGACAAGATTCAGAACTGGGCAGACACATGGCAAATGACATTTAATAGAGAAAAGTGTAAGGTACTGCATGCAGGAAATAAAAATGTACATTATAAATATCATATGGGAGATACTGAAATTGGAGAAGGAATCTATGAAAAAGACCTAGGAGTTTTTGTTGACTCAGAAATGTCTTCATCTAGACAATGTGGGGAAGTTATAAAAAAGGCTAACAAGATGCTTGGATACATTGTGAACAGTGTTGAATTTAAATCAAGGGAAGTAATGTTAAAACTGTACAATGCACTAGTAAGACCTCATCTTGAATATTGTGTGCAGTTCTGGTCACCTCGCTATAAAAAAGATATTGCTGCTCTAGAAAGAGTGCAAAGAAGAGCGACCAGAATTATTCTGGGCTTAATAGGCATGTCATATGCAGACAGGCTAAAAGAATTGAATCTGTTCAGTCTTGAACAAAGAAGACTACGTGGCGACCTAATTCAAGCATTCAAAATTCGAAAAGGTATTGACAGTGTCGACCCAAGGGACTTTTTCAGCCTGAAAAAAGAAACAAGGACCAGGGGTCACAAATGGAGATTAGACAAAGGGGCATTCAGAACAGAAAATAGGAGGCACTTTTTTACACAGAGAATTGTGAGGGTCTGGAATCAACTCCCCAGTAATGTTGTTGAAGCTGATACCCTGGGATCCTTCAAGAAGCTGCTTGATGAGATTCTAGGATCAATAAGCTACTGACAACCAAACGAGCAAGATGGGCCGAATGGGCTCCTCTTGTTTGTAAACTTTCTTATGTTCTTATGTTTACTTTAGTTTTATTAACGTTTGTTTTTATGCTACTTTATTATTATAGTTTATTAACATAACTTGCCTGTTTTGAAATAGCCAGTAAGATTGCTCTCTCTAACAAGTGTTCCAACATGTGCAGATTCAGTGGCTCTCAAAAGTATTCACCCCCCTTGGACTTTTCCATATTTTACTGTGTTACAACATGGAATCAAAATGGATTTAATACAACACAAAAAAAGTCCATAACGTCAAAGTGAAAAATAAAATCTACAAATTGTTCTACATTAATTACAAATACAAAACAGAAAATAATTGATTGCATAAGTATTCACCCCCTTGAGTCAATATTTGGTAGAGGCACCATTGGCAGCAATTATTGACTCTATTTGTCTATTTGAGTTTCTACATGCTTTGCACATCTGGACACTGCAATTTTTGCCCATTCTTCTTTGCAAAATTGCTCAAGCTCCGTCAAGTTGGATAGGGACCTTTGGTGAACAGCAATTTTCAACTCTTTCCACATATTCTCAATTGGATTTAGGTCTGGGCTTTGACTGGGCCACTCCAGGACATTGACCTTTTTGTTTTTAAGCCACTCCAGTGTGGCTTTGGCTGTATGTTTGGGGTCATTGTCCTGCTGGAAGATGAATCTTCTCCGAAGACCCAGGTCTCTTGCAGACTTCAGCAGGTTTTCCTCCAGGATTTCTCTCTACTTTGCTGCATCCATTTTTCCCTCTATCTTCACTAGCTTTCCAGGCCCTGACGCAGAGAAGCATCCCCATAGCATGATGCTGCCACCACCATGCTTCACAGTAGGGATGATGTTCTCAGGATGTTGTGTGGTGTTAGGCTTGCGACAATCATTGCGCTTAGTGTTGAGGCCAAAAAGCTCTATTTTGGTCTCATCAGACCATAGAATCTTCTTCCACTTGGTCTCAGAGTCTCGCACATGCTTTCTGGCAAACTCTAGCTGAGATTTGATGTGAGTTTTTTTCAACAATGGCTTTCTTTTTGCCACTCTCCCATAAAGGCCAGTTTTGTGAAGCACCCGGTCTATTGTTGCCGTATGCACAGTGTCTCCCAGCTCAGCCATGGAAGATTGTAACTCCTTTAGAGTTGCCATAGGCCTCTTGGTGGGCTCCCTGACTAGCACCCTTCTCTCCCGGATACTCCGTTTTTGAGGACGGCCTGTTCTAGACAGATTCACAGTTGTGTCATATTCTGTCCATTTCTTAATAATGGACTTTACTGTGCTCTGGGGGATATTCAATGCCTTGGAAATGTTCTTATATCCTACCCCTGATTTGGTGCTTTTGAAGAACCTTATTCCGGATTTGCTTTGAATGTTCCTTCATCTTCATGATGTAGTTTTTGTTAGGAAGTGTACTAACCAACTGTGGGACCTCCCAGAGATAGATGTATTTAACCTGAAATCATGTGAAACACCTTAATTGCACATAGGTGGACTCCATTCAACTAATTATGTGACTTCTAAAGACAATTGGTTGCACCAGAGCTAATTTAGGTATGTCATAGCAAAGGGGGTGAATTATTTTCTGTTTTATATTTGTAATTAATTTAGAACAATTTCTATGTTGTAACACAATACAATGTGGAAAAGACCAAGGGGAGTAAATACTTTTGAGAGCCACTGTATGTCACAACCAGTACAGGTGCGAACTTTGGCTGATTAACTTGACAACCAGTATACTTTAGGAGGGTTGAGATAGGGGCTGGGTGCCAGAGTTGGGTTAAAGTGTAAGTACATTTGCAATTAAATGCGATCAAGAAATAGACACCACACATTTGCATCTGAATCTGTTTAAAAAGAGCAGCATTTGCTTTTGCCAGAATGATGGGTCAGCAAGACATAGTAGCTGCATAGCACAGATGCACTTCTTTTAAATTGGAGCACTAATGGCCTGAGATTGAATGAAGTATTTGGAGATATATATGGAAATACGCGTCACTCAAGGGATGAAACGGTTGTTCGACGTCGTCAAGGTCTGGTACCCTTGAAAAGGAAGGTACAATGAAATGAAAAGGCACTCAGTTGATATGCTTACTTCTTCCTCCATCTTACATGAGCATCTGGGAGGTTACAAGACCAGCTCTGCAATGTCCTGATTTTTAGTCCAGTGAGAATCATGTTTTAGTCACTTTATTTTTTGACTTTCAATCTTACGAAGTCAACCCTTTGATTTATTTTCTTGCAGATCAGAACACTGGGGCTCGGTGAAAAAAGCAGTGGATTGGGTAAAGGTGGCAGACTGGCGCTATCCATCCATTTACTGGCGACTGGAGCTTGGAAGAGACTGGGAATCAACCACACGCCAGCTGCTGTGTATTGACCCAGTGAAGCAGAACTCTCCCCTGCATCTAGTGGGCATCACATGTTTTAAACCTGGCTGCTTCCCAAAAGGTGGATTCAGTTAGCCGATTCCTGCCAATGAAGAAGGGACATTGTATTAATTCAGGACCAAGCATTTTTCAGTGGGATGCTCCCCCAGGACCAGGTGTTTTTTGGCTGTAGTTGACTCTCTTCCTATAAAGATTCAGTAGCATCTTGGAAACGGTGTCCTTTTTTTCAGAACACTCTGTGGAACATTATAAAGTATTTCAGAAACCATAAAAATGTTTTGCTTTTTTTCAATACTGTATATAATATATATATATATATATATATATATATATATATATATATATATATATATATATATATATGTATACAAATGTGTTATTCTATCACCTGAGGGACCTTACAATACTTCTAAGTTTTGTTGAAAAATATTGTTGTTTGCAAGTAGAAACCATAATAGTGATCACATGATGATAATCAGGCAAACATTTACAAATCATAAAAACATGATGCAAACATTTACAAATAATAAAAAAAACATGATGCAAACATTTACAAATCATGAAATGCAGATAATTAAATGTTTCAAGTTTGTTCCATTTCAGTAGTTAAAAAAAACAAACCTAGAAATGTGACCATGACACTCCTGGTGTAGGTGATCTTTCACTGTCTAGTGCATATGGGATTGTACATTAGGAGTGAAAATGACAGCAGACCTGGTCTGATGTAGAGGAAGATGAGAGTTAACAGATGTGGCTGCTAACAATATCATATGGGAAATACTGAAATTGGAGAAGGAATCTATGAAAAAGACCTAGGAGTTTTTGTTGACTCAGAAATGTCTTCATCTAGACAATGTGGGGAAGCTATAAAAAAGGCTAACAAGATGCTCGGATACATTGTGAAAAGTGTTGAATTTAAATCAAGGGAAGTAATGTTAAAACTGTACAATGCACTAGTAAGACCTCATCTTGAATGTTGTGTGCAGTTCTGGTCACCTCGCTATAAAAAAGATATTGCTGCTGTAGAAAGAGTGCAAAGAAGAGCGACCAGAATTATTCCGGGCTTAAAAGGCATGTCATATGCAGACAGGCTAAAAGAATTGAATCTGTTCAGTCTTGAACAAAGAAGACTACGTGGCGACCTAATTCAAGCATTCAAAATTCTAAAAGGTATTGACAGTGTCGACCCAAGGGACTTTTTCAGCCTGAAAAAAGAAACAAGGACCAGGGGTCACAAATGGAGATTAGACAAAGGGGCATTCAGAACAGAAAATAGGAGGCACTTTTTTACACAGAGAATTGTGAGGGTCTGGAATCAACTCCCCAGTAATGTTGTTGAAGCTGACACCCTGGGATCCTTCAAGAAGCTGCTTGATGAGATTCTGGGATCAATAAGCTACTAACAACCAAACGAGCAAGATGGGCCGAATGGCTTCCTCTCGTTTGTAAACTTTCTTATGTTCTTATGTGTGTGTGGTGCAGGTGGAAACAAGCATTAGAAAAAGCTTAGTAGATGCAACCCACTTGATTGAGGCGTTTATAGAGATGTTTGAACTATAATTAATAAAATAATTGTCTGTAATTTTCTAGACTAAAAAAACATTTAAGGGTGTTTTAATAAGTTTATAAATAAGTGGTGTTGATTAAGTAAGCAAAAGTTGCTTAAAGGGCTATTCACACTATAGTGTTTATTAAAGGACTATTCACACTATAGTGTTTATTGAAGGGCTATTCACACTAGTGTTTATTAAAGGGCTATTCACACTATAGTGTTTATTAAAGGGCTATTCACACTATAGTGTTTATTAAAGGGCTATTCACACTATAGTGTTTATTGAAGGGCTATTCACACTAGTGTTTATTAAAGGGCTATTCACACTATAGTGTTTATTAAAGGGCTATTCACACTATAGTGTTTATTGGGCTTTCATTGTTTAAGGGCTATTCACACTATAGTGTTTATTAAAGGGCTATTCACACTATAGTGTTTATTAAAGGGCTATTCACACTATAGTGTTTATTGAAGGGCTATTCACACTAGTGTTTATTAAAGGGCTATTCACACTATAGTGTTTATTAAAGGGCTATTCACACTATAGTGTTTATTAAAGGGCTATTCACACTAGTGTTTATTGAAGGGCTATTCACACTAGTGTTTATTAAAGGGCTATTCACACTATAGTGTTTATTAAAGGGCTATTCACACTAGTGTTTATTAAAGGGCTATTCACACTATAGTGTTTATTAAAGGGCTATTCACACTATAGTGTTTATTAAAGGGCTATTCACACTATAGTGTTTATTAAAGGGCTATTCACACTATATGTTTATTAAAGGGCTATTCACACTATAGTGTTTATTGAAGGGCTATTCACACTAGTGTTTATTAAAGGGCTATTCACACTATAGTGTTTATTAAAGGGCTATTCACACTAGTGTGTTATTAAAGGGCTATTCACACTATAGTGTTTATTAAAGGGCTATTCACACTATAGTGTTTATTAAAGGGCTATTCACACTATATTGTTTATTAAAGGGCTATTCACACTATAGTGTTTATTAAAGGGCTATTCACACTATAGTGTTTATTAAAGGGCTATTCACACTAGTGTTTATTAAAGGGCTATTCACACTATAGTGTTTATTAAAGGGCTATTCACACTAGTGTTTATTAAAGGGCTATTCACACTATAGTGTTTATTAAAGGGCTATTCACACTATAGTGTTTATTAAAGGGCTATTCACACTATAGTGTTTATTAAAGGGCTATTCACACTATAGTGTTTATTAAAGGGCTATTCACACTATAGTGTTTATTAAAGGGCTATTCACACTAGTGTTTATTAAAGGGCTATTCACACTAGTGTTTATTAAAGGGCTATTCACACTAGTGTTTTATTAAAGGGCTATTCACACTAGTGTTTATTAAAGGGCTATTCACACTATAGTGTTTATTAAAGGGCTATTCACACTATAGTGTTTATTAAAGGGCTATTCACACTATAGTGTTTATTAAAGGGCTATTCACACTAGTGTTTATTAAAGGGCTATTCACACTATAGTGTTTATTAAAGGGCTATTCACACTAGTGTTTATTAAAGGGCTATTCACACTATAGTGTTTATTAAAGGGCTATTCACACTATAGTGTTTATTAAAGGGCTATTCACACTACAGTGTTTATTAAAGGGCTATTCACACTAGTGTTTATTAAAGGGCTACTCACACTATAGTGTTTATTAAAGGTCTATTCACACTAGTGTTTATTGAAGGGCTATTCATACTATTGTTTATTAAAGGGCTATTCACACTACTAACAACCAAACGAGCAAGATGGGCCGAATGGCTTCCTCTCGTTTGTAAACTTTCTTATGTTCTTATGTGTGTGTGGTGCAGGTGGAAACAAGCATTAGAAAAAGCTTAGTAGATGCAACCCACTTGATTGAGGCGTTGTCACAGAGACGGCCGAAGTGGGCGGCGTCAGAACCAGGAAAAGTAATGCAATACACAAAACACAGGACGGATGAAATGAAGTGATGAAGACGCCTGTTGGCGCCGGTTTAATACAAAATAAAAGGTTTACACAAACACGAAAAACACAGGACACGGCACTCTACGCCAAAATAAATAGACAAACGAAAACAGACTAAACTTAACAAAACGGTGCACGGACAGACACTGACAAACACGGTGAGCGGATACTTTCTCCTCTTATTATTATTATTATTATTATTACTACTACTACTAATTTCCTCCGTCTCCAATCCCGTTCTCCGCTCACCGAACACCCAACCCCCAGTATGTGACAACGTGCATCTATATATACTATTGTGCTGGGATTCAATTACCAATTAATTATTCACTTGAATCCCAGCACGTGAATTAATAAAGTGCAATTCCCCGTGCTCACATATTATTACATTTTACTTGCACGTGAAGTGCTGTGCAATCCTCGTGCCTAAATACACATATACATTTTTAAACACTCGTGTTACACAGACCCGTTTATATCCCGTGTACCAATGTCTATACACCAACATTTAAACACACCACACGCAACACATAACAGATAATATACACAGGGGCGGGCACTTTGTTACATATACCCCCTCCTGTGCAAAGCACACATGGCCTCAATGGCCACCTCCCCCCTTAAAAGCCCAAAAGTCCCGCCCAAAGTCCTTGGCCAGGACCAGAGGCTTCCAGGGGCCCACCGGTCGTAATGCTGTCAGCGGGGTAGCATTCTCCTGCCAGGGTAGTCCTAGCAGCGGAAAGGCTGCTTGGGGTGTGGTCTCCTGACCTTCCCCCTTCTTCGGCGCCGGCAGCTCCCCTTGGTGGGGCTTCAACCACCGTTCTTCCTGCAGGGAAGAAACTGCAGAGGGAGCAGGTCTCCGGACCTCCCCCACGATCTCCGGCGGCGAAACTGCTGCTGGGGTTGGCGGTCTCCAGACCTCCTCCCCCTCCTCCGGCAGCGAAACTGCTGCTGGGGTTGGCGGTCTCCAGACCTCCTCCCCCTCCTCCGGCAGCGAAACTGCTGCTGGGGTTGGCGGTCTCCAGACCTCCTCCCCCTCCTCCGGCAGCGAAACTGCTGCTGGGGTTGGCGGTCTCCAGACCTCCTCCCCCTTCTTCGTGGCCGGCAGCTCCCCTTCGTGGGGTTCCGGCCACAGTACTTCCGGCTGTGATGCGGAGCGGCGGGCAACCCCAGGCGATGCAGAGCGGCGGGCAACCCCAGGCGATGCAGAGCGGCGGGCAACCCCAGGCGATGCAGAGCGGCGGGCAACCCCAGGCGATGCAGAGGCATCCTTGGGCGAAGCGAGGCTGGCATCCTTGGGCGAAGCGAGGCTGGCATCCTTGGGCGAAGCGAGGCTGGCATCCTTGGGCGAAGCGAGGCTGGCAGTCAGGACAAGCTGGGGTGCGGGTGTTGGCCCTCTTTTCGGCCACTGCAGCCGGGAGGTTCTTCCCCGTGCTTCCCTCAGCAGCCTATGCAAGGGCTGCTGAGGACCGCCAGCATCTAGTCCTGGTCCTTCTGGTGCAGGGAGAGGCAGCTCCTGCTCCTCTCCCCCTGATGGAGGTGGAGGCAGAGGAAGCTCCAGCTCCTCTCCTCGTGATGGTGGGGGAAGTGATACCAGCAGGCATTCACCCTCTGCTGGTGGGGGAAGTGATACCAGCAGGCATTCACCCTCTGCTGGTGGGGGAAGTGATACCAGCAGGCATTCACCCTCTGCTGGTGGGGGAAGTGATACCAGCAGGCATTCACCCTCTGCTGGTGGACAGGGACCCAGCAGGCATTCACCCTCTGCTGGTGGACAGGGACCCAGCAGGCATTCACCCTCTGCTGGTGGCGGAGGCAGAGGCAGCTCCTGCTGCTCTGCTCCTGCCGGTGGAGGTGGCGGAGGCAGAGGCAGCTCCTGCTGCTCTGCTCCTGCCGGTGGAGGTGGCGGAGGCAGAGGCAGCTCCTGCTGCTCTGCTCCTGCCGGTGGAGGTGGCGGAGGCAGAGGCAGCTCCTGCTGCTCTCCCCCTGCCGGTGGAGGTGGCGGAGGCAGAGGCAGCTCCTGCTGCTCTGTTCCTGCCGGTGAAGGTGGCGGAGGCAGAGGCAGCTCCTGCTGCTCTCCCCCTGCCGGTGGAGGTGGCGGAGGCAGAGGCAGCTCCTGCTGCTCTTCCCCTGCCGGTGGAGGTGGCGGAGGCAGAGGCAGCTCCTGCTGCTCTCCCCCTGCCGGTGGAGGTGGCGGAGGCAGAGGCAGCTCCTGCTGCTCTCCCCCTGCCGGTGGAGGTGGCGGAGGCAGAGGCAGCTCCTGCTGCTCTGCGCCTGCCGGTGGAGGTGGCGGAGGCAGAGGCAGCTCCTGCTGCTCTGCTCCTGTCGGTGGAGGTGGCGGAGGCAGAGGCAGCTCCTGCTGCTCTGCTCCTGCACATGGAGGTAGGAGCGGCGTGTAGTCTCCTGGTGGTGGAGGTGGGAGCGGTGTGTACTCTCCCCTTGATACAGGGGACTGGTGCGGCTCTCCCTCACTTGCAGGGGACTGGTGCGGCTCTTCCTCCCTTGCAGGAGACTGGTGCTGTGGAGACAGCGGTGGGACCTCTGCCTTCCTCTTCCCCTTTCCCCTTCTCTGCCACCTCCTCACCTTCCTCTCCTGCGGCAATTCCTCCTCTCCTTCCTGGTAGGGGCAGCGCACCACCGGGTGCCCAAACTCCCCACAGGCAAGGCACCAGCTCTGGTCCTCCAGACCACCGAGGAACTCCTCCAGGTCCTGGCAGCCATCTCTCCAGTCCCAGCCTTCCATGTTTTATTTTTTTTGTTGCTGTGTTTTTTTTTTTTTTTTTTTTTTTTTTTTTTTTTTTGACAAAACACCTCTCCTGGTCTGACGCTTGGAGGCGCTGTTATCCCACTTCTGCCACCACGTGTCACAGAGACGGCCGAAGTGGGCGGCGTCAGAACCAGGAAAAGTAATGCAATACACAAAACACAGGACGGATGAAATGAAGTGATGAAGACGCCTGTTGGCGCCGGTTTAATACAAAATAAAAGGTTTACACAAACACGAAAAACACAGGACACGGCACTCTACGCCAAAATAAATAGACAAACGAAAACAGACTAAACTTAACAAAACGGTGCACGGACAGACACTGACAAACACGGTGAGCGGATACTTTCTCCTCTTATTATTATTATTATTATTATTATTACTACTACTACTACTAATTTCCTCCGTCTCCAATCCCGTTCTCCGCTCACCGAACACCCAACCCCCAGTATGTGACAACGTGCATCTATATATACTATTGTGCTGGGATTCAATTACCAATTAATTATTCACTTGAATCCCAGCACGTGAATTAATAAAGTGCAATTCCCCGTGCTCACATATTACTACATTTTACTTGCACGTGAAGTGCTGTGCAATCCTCGTGCCTAAATACACATATACATTTTTAAACACTCGTGTTACACAGACCCGTTTATATCCCGTGTACCAATGTCTATACACCAACATTTAAACACACCACACGCAACACATAACAGATAATATACACAGGGGCGGGCACTTTGTTACAGGCGTTTATAGAGATGTTTGAACTATAATTAATAAAATAAATGTCTGTAATTTTCTAGACTAAAAAAACATTTAAGGGTGTTTTAATAAGTTTATAAATAAGTTGTGTTGATTAAGTAAGCAAAAGTTGCTTAAAGGGCTATTCACACTATAGTGTTTATTGAAGGGCTATTCACACTATAGTGTTTATTA
Source organism: Polyodon spathula (assembly GCF_017654505.1). Classification (NCBI taxonomy): domain Eukaryota; kingdom Metazoa; phylum Chordata; class Actinopteri; order Acipenseriformes; family Polyodontidae; genus Polyodon; species Polyodon spathula. Next base: position 3,207,511 of record NC_054574.1, on the reverse strand, counting down.
AAGGGATATTCACACTATAGTGTTTATTAAAGGGCTATTCACACTATAGTGTTTATTAAAGGGCTATTCACACTATAGTGTTTATTGAAGGGCTATTCACACTAGTGTTTATTAAAGGGCTATTCACACTAGTGTTTATTAAAGGGCTATTCACACTATATTGTTTATTAAAGGGCTATTCACACTATAGTGTTTATTAAAGGGCTATTCACACTATAGTGTTTATTGAAGGGCTATTCGCACTAGTGTTTATTAAAGGACTATTCGCACTATAGTGTTTATTAAAGGGTTATTCACACTATAGTGTTTATTAAAGGGCTATTCACATAGTGTTTATTAAAGGGCTATTCACACTATAGTGTTTATTAAAGGGCTATTCACACTAGTGTTTATTAAATGGCTATTCACACTATAGTGTTTATTAAAGGGCTATTTACACTAGTGTTTATTAAATGAGTATATTCATATTAAAGGGCTATTCACACTATTTGTGTTTATTAAAGGGCTATTCACACTAATACCTTGTTTATTAAAGGGCTATTCACACTAACAGTGTTTATTAAAGGGCTATTCACACTAATTCTGGTCGTTTATTTGCAGGGCTATTCACACTATAGTGTTTATTAAAGGGCTATTTACACTAGTGTTTATTAAATGACTATTCACACTACAGTGTTTATTTAAGGGCTATTCACACTAGTGTTTATTAAAGGGCTATTCACACTACTGTGTTTATTAAAGGGCTATTTACGCTACTGTGTTTATTTTAGGGCTATTCACGCTACAGTGTTTATTAAAGGGCTATTCACACTAGTGTTTATTAAAGGGCTATTCACACTATAGTGTTTATTAAAAGGCTATTTACACTATAGTGTTTATTAAAGGGCTATTCACACTAGTGTTTATTAAAGGGCTATTTACACTAGTGTTTATTAAAGGGCTATTCACACTGCAGCATTTATTCGCTGTGTTTTTTTACGTCTGATGTTTCGCTGCTATTTCTGTTTTCAGTCTTGCATTTCAAATATCACAAGCAAGACGGGAGAACGTCTGATTATAGCAGTGCAGAATATCTTGTTTATGCAGCACAAGAACTATCTTGAATGCAAACAAATAACACTATGTAACACAATTTTTGTTCCTGGGTAGTAAGTGTTATTTCCTAATTGCTTATGCCTCAAAAGTATAGAAAATGGCTATTATTCCCCACAAACTTTGCTTTTGTGACCAGGACAGTGACATTTTGAAATTTATCTATTTCCAATGAGAAAACAGGCAAATCTGTTTCTTTTCGTTCACATAAAGTCAGAAAAAAACAACATATGAATCCAAATTAAAATGTATTTATACTAAAGTAATACAAAAATGACTACAAAAGATTCAGAAGTGAGTAGTTTTTCGAGATTTACGATTATACTGTAAATCACTTTCACGAATCAGCCCCCAAATGTAGTCTCCCATCATGTTCTCGTTATACTGTCCTTGGTAGCGGCATTCAAAGTCCAGTATATCCTGGTGGAAGCGCTCGCCTTGCTCCTCCTTGAATTTGTCAAGATGAGCATCAAGGATATGGACTTTGAGGGACTTCCTACAGCCCATTGTGCTGTAGTTCTTCACCAGAGTCTCAACCAGCTCCACATAGTTTTCGGCCTTGTGATTGCCCAGGAAGCCCCGAACCACTGCGACAAAGCTGTTCCAAGCCGCTTTCTCCTTACTAGTGAGCTTCTTGGGGAATTCATTGCACTCCAGGATCTTCTTTATCTGTGGTCTGACGAAGACACTGGCTTTGACCTTTGCCTCAGTCAGCTTAGGGAAGAAGTCTTGAAGGTACTTGAAGGCTGCCGACTCCTTATCTAGAGCTCTGACAAATTGTTTCATAAGGCCCAATTTGATGTGCAGTGGTGGCATCAGCACCTTCCGGGGATCCACCAGTGGCTCCCACTTGACGTTGTTCCTCCCCACAGAGAATTCAGTCCGCTGTGGCCAGTCCCGCCTGTGGTAGTGAGCCTTGGTGTCCCTGCTGTCCCAAAGGCAAAGATAGCAGGGAAACTTGGTAAAACCGCCTTGGAGACCCATCAGGAATGCCACCATTTTGAAGTCTCCTATGACCTCCCAGCCATACTCATCATACTTCAAGGCATCCAGCAAGGTCTTGATGCTGTTGTAATCCTCTTTGAGGTGCACCGAGTGAGCCAGGGGAAGACACGGGTACTTGTTACCATTATGGAGCAGCACGGCTTTGATGCTCCTGGATGAGCTGTCAATGAAGAGGCGCCACTCATTCTGGTTACAGGCGATTCCGATTGCCTCGAACAGACTGGTCACATTGTGGCAGAAGCAGAGCCCATCTTGACAGGTGAAGAAGCTGGAAAAAGGTTGGTGACACTTTCATCCAACAAGTTCCACTGCTTGAACCTAGACGTCAAAAACTCGGCACTGGACTTGGTGAGACCAAGATCTCTAATCAAGTTGTTGAGGTCTTTTTGGTTGGGGTAGTATGGGTTTCTCTCCTCAGCTCCACCTCTGAAATTGTCATCTGGATCTACAACATCTTCCTCGCTCTCTGACTTGCTGCTCTCTTCTAAAGACGGCTGCTCTCTCTCCGGACGAGTGGGTACGGGGAGCTCATGGCAGTGTGGCACCGGGGCGATGGATGAAGGAAGAGTCCGGATACATAATAGCAGGTGCATTCTTGCCAGTCCGACGTTTGGAAGGGTCCACCATTCTTGGGATAGCGAACTTCATGGCTCTCTTTTCCCCTCTGTACCATCCTACAAAAATACATTTATTTCACCCATGACTAATGTGTAAGAGATTCTCGCAACATTTTTCATATATGATATATTTTTTCAATAACATTGAAAATTGTAAAACATTTTAAAATTAAAAACTTTTACAATTTAAAACATTTTAACAAATTTTATAACATAAAATTCCGAGCAACAATTGTCCATCTTACCTTCCAGAGTTTTTTTGCAGTGCTCACAGGTGAAATAAGGTGCCCAGGGTTTGTCTTGATTCCCGACAGGCATGCCAAAATATGCCTTGTAGGCCTCACACATCTTAGCAGATGCTTCCACAGAGTACTTTTTCGCTCTTGTCTTGATAAATTGGCCGCAGACATAGCGAAATGCGTCTGCCGGATGCTTGCAGCCTCTTGATGCCATCTCAGAAAAATACAGATATGTATCCACTTAGGCAGCTGGAACTAAACTGAATTGGTGGGCTTAAGGCCCCTGTATTTATATTACTATTTATATTACTGGAAAGTTCTAGAAGTTATTCCAAGTTTACTCAGCACTGAATCTATATCTGGAATGTTCTGGAAAATAGGTAAATTTCAAAATATCACTGTCCTGATCACAAAAGCTAAGTTTGTGGGGAATAATAGCCATTTTCTATACTTTTGAGGCATAAGCAATTAGGAAATAACACTTACTACCCAGGAACAAAAAAAAAAATTGTTACACGGTGTAATGGGAAAATATGAGGAAATAAGTAAGCACTGTTGGTATGTTAAATTAAACACGCTGTTTTGACTACAGGTAGCGAGAGATACCACGGCCCATTATTACCTATATTCCACGCACAGCTGAGAGACCCAGCCTGAAGCTATATGCTGCGGTTGTGAAGGAGTCGCCAGTAACAAGGTATCTGTGAGAAATAAAAAAATTTAAATCACATCATAGTGCATAAAAATGCTTGTGTTTGGTCATTTTATCTGTACTTCTAAATGTGTTGCTAATAACATTATTTGAGATTAATTGTTATCAATAAGTGGCCGATCTGACATGTCACATGCTCCCTTTTTATTGGCACCCCGAGCTCAGAGTGCCCATTCGTGCTCCACACACCCAACCTATCAGGGCTCCCCACCATAAATAATGAGATTGGTTATAAAATGGGTTGGGAGATATCTGCATCCTGATTGGCTGATAGGCATCCCAAGCCATTGAATTATTACAGTACAACCAGAGGGTAAAAACAAGTCTCAGCAGCTAAGACTTTATACAAACAGACATCTTCCATGTGAATTTGAACTTGTTTGGTGTCCACACATTCCTGGAGGATTTAGACCACAACAGTTCCGTAACAGAACCCACAGCAATAATTTAAAAAAAGGTCAGGAAAAAATTAAGCAGTGAGTACTCCAAGACATCTCTGTGTCAGTCCTGCTGAAATGAACACAAGTGAAGCCAACAAAGGAGAGCAGTATACTAAAAAAGTGACCGCTTGGGCTATGTCAGTTCTTAATGATTGCTCAGCACAAACAAACAATATGAAACTTGCTTACAGAAAATCAGGAAGACTCCTGTTGTTGTAGTGCTGCAAGCCTTTCTTCTTCACTGTTAAACATCAGTCCCTGAGGTCCTTATCGGAGATGTGTGCTTGTACTGAGGGCTGTAATATAATTGACATCCAGTGCATTTAATGCCACAGACCAGGAATGAATAGTTCATTGAAGCCATTGCACTATGTGACAAACCCCATGAAACAAGTAACAGGGTTCATGAAGTTTCAATGAAGTACAAGACTAAAGATAAATACAGTATGATTCTGTCACAATGTTGAGTTTTATTGAGGTATTTTGGGCAGTTAAATATATTTGTATTCATTGGGTTTCTAAATCCTGTTAGCAGGTGTTTAAAGGATACAGTGTCATATTAATCAAGTGCAAGTGATTCACTTTTTAATGCTGAGGATTTTATAATTTTTTTTAAAAAGTTACACGCTGTTTCTGCTCTGACTTGTATTTCAGGCAGGCTGTGTTGAGCTGTGCTGTGCATGGAAGTCCATAGCCTGTCTGCAATACAAACTAGAGCAAAAACAGCACATAGCTCATTTTCTTAACTAAAATACACAGGAAGCACTTGGAGACAGCAGTTGTCTTAGCTTGCCCGGTAAATAGCATCTGTGGGGATTCCTTGGTTGGTGAAATCAAGTAAAAACACAGTCTCACATGCTGAATTAAAGCACATTTATTCAATAAAAGGCTTTATGCATCAATCATAAAATATTTACAATTTCAATGGCATTCACAATCATATACAGTATTAACAACGGTGTGTACATTTACAGCCATACATTAACCATAAAAAAAAAAATATACATAAATAAAATACACTCATAACATACAAGTCATTAAATCAAAAGAAAAAAATATATAAAAAAATAAAAAATATACAAAAAACTCAAGTTAATGTATTTAATCTGATGTATTTAGAATGAGGTGGCTGATGTATTTAATCTGATGTATTTAGAATGAGGTGGCTGATGTATTTAATCTGATGTATTTAGAATGAGGTGGCTGATGTATTTAATCTGATGTATTTAGAATGAGGTGGCTGATGTATTTAATCTGATGTATTTAGAATGAGGTGGCTGATGTATTTAATCTGATGTATTTAGAATGAGCTGGTTGATGTATTTAATCTGATGTATTTAGAATGAGCTGGCTGATGTATTTAATCTGATGTATTTAGAATGAGCTGGCTGATGTTGATGTATTGCTTCATGCAGATGTACAATTTGCCACTTCAGGCTGTTAATGCCTCTCCATTGTTTTTGTTCCGCAGCACTAGCTTTTTCAGAATAGAGTTCTTTGCCGGGTGAGCAGGTACAATGTGGGTTCACTTGGTACAATGTGGGTTCACTTGGTACAATGTAGGTTCACTTGGTACAATGTGGGTTCACTTGGTACAATGTAGGTTCACTTGGTACAATGTGGGTTCACTTGGTACAATGTAGGTTCACTTGGTACAATGTGGGTTCACTTGGTACAATGTGGGTTCACTTGGTACAATGTAGGTTCACTTGGTACAATGTGGGTTCACTTGGTACAATGTGGGTTCACAATGTGGGCGGTTTGCGTGAAGCGAGCTGTGTGATGACATTTGCCTCTGTATGAAAATAAAACGTATTCCATTATGAGCAGTAGCACACAGTTTCCAAATAGCACAAGCTTGAAAGGGAAGTTAATGTTTAAATCTGAGTTTACTTATTTTGGAGTTGAAGTAGCCCAATAAAACCTGAGCACTACATTTGTTTTAGTATCTTTTAAAAATGTTGTACCAGACAAATATTAATGTGTTGTTTGCTTGTTTGTGTTCCAGGACCCCCTTGTAAATGAGGGCTCATCTCAATGGGTACATTTCCTGGTAAAATAAATACAAAATGTGTCCTATGACACCATACCTTTGGCTTATTGATAAGCTTCCTCTTATTATCTGGCTTGCAGCTTTCATTGTTTCAAAGCTTCATTCGGCATTTCTGATCTGCTGTCTCTCCAGCTCCGCTTTTGATTTAGCGAGTTTATTGGCATCCGATAAAAAGTACAAGATAGAGGAATGAATTGCATCAGTACATTACAAAAACATGAGAGATTCCCAGTATTCAACAATAAAATATAATTTGCTAGCAAAAAAAAAAAAAGCTTACCATCAGCTTGATAATTTTCAATGGAAAAGTTTCCTTCTCTTTTCCCTTCTTTGGAAGAACCATGTTGCTGCCCTGCTTCAGTGTTCCAACAATATCTTTAGTCAAGGTGATGTCAGTCTTCTTCGGTTCATAGCCAGTGTAGGACAAGGGAAAACTCTGTAGAATGTGCGGGTCTCCATTCTTTTGCATCCAAATCGAGCTCTCCAAAACAAGTGATCAGCCTTACAGTAAGTATCACACCAAATATGCATATAAGTGTCACAAGTAACTAACATTTATTTGATATTTGTGTTTCCTTTTTTTTGTGTGATGATTATTATTATTATTATTATTATTATTATTATTATTATTATTATTATTATTATTATTATTATTATTATTATTATTATTATTATTATTATTATTATTATTATTATTATTATTATTGTTTCACTGTTTTGATTGTTTAAGGACGCTATTTCAATTTGTATGAGCATGGTATGATTTGCTATGTTTTTCACCCAGAGCACACACATAGAATTAAGCGCTAATAAATTAATGCAGATTATCTGCAGGTGTGGCCAAATTGAACTATTGCATATAAACACTGCATGTGCAGAGACTCAAAGAATTCGCAAACTCAGAGACTCTGGGACTTAGAGATTTGCAAACCCAGAGAGAGAGATGGATTGCCGATTCCAAGAGACAGAGTGGCGAGGAGATTTGGAAATAGAGAAAGACTGAGAGGAGCCTGGAAAACGAGCAGAGTTGGGAGGCTAAAGAGTGATTATTAAAATAGGGAGAGAAACAACCAGGTGGAAGTGGACTGAACGTGAAACAGCTGGAATCAGTAAGCAGAAGCAAGAGGCGGATGCATCAGAGAGACAAGACCAAGAGAACCATAACTATAGCCGAAAGAGGTGGGTGTGCCAGAGAGACGAGACCAGGAGAATAACTATAGCCGATAGGGGTGGGTGCACCAGAGAAACGAGACCAGGAGAACCATAACTATAGCCAAAAGAGATGGGTACGCCAGAGAGAGACAAGACCAGGAGAACCATAACTATAGCCGAAAGAGGTGGGTGTGCCAGAGAGACGAGACCAGGAGAATAACTATAGCCGATAGGGGTGGGTGCACCAGAGAAACGAGACCAGGAGAACCATAACTATAGCCGAAAGAGGCGGGTGCGCCAGAGAGATGAGACCAGGAGAACCAAAACTATAGCTGATAGAGCTGGGTATGCCAGAGAGACGAGACCAGTAGAACCATAACTATAGCCGATAGACAGGTGTGCCAGAGAGACGAGACCAGGAGAACCATAACTATAACCAAAAGAAACGGGTGAGCCAGAGAGATGAGACCAGGAGAACCGTAACTATAGCTGAAAGAGATGGGTGTACCAGAGAGATGAGACCTGGAGAACCATAACTATAGCTGAAAGAGATGGGTGTACCAGAGAGATGAGACCAGGAGAACCATAACTATAGCTGAAAGAGATGGGTGTAACAGAGAGATGAGACCAGGAGAACCATAACTATAACCGAAAGAGGTGGGTGCGCCAGAGAGACAAGACCAGGAGAACATAACTATAGCTGATAGAGGTGGGTGTGCCAGAGAGACGAGACCAGGAGAACATAACTATAGCTGATAGAGGTGGGTGCACCAGAGAGACGAGACCAGGAGTAGTGAGGAATTTAAGCAACGTGCACTTTAGCTAGACGGCACTGATTTGTACAACCATATTGACCCTTGGTCTTTTAATGTGCACCTGACCTTGTGCTATACTAGTATTGATTTGAAATAGTATATAATTTTAGTTGTTTTTTATCCATGAATGTACTGTATCCAGTTGACTGATTTTAGTGTTATTATGATTATTCCTAGGGGTATTTTATTGTTATGTATATTGTTTGATGTGTTTCTGGTTAATGATGATAAATTAGCTTTGCATTTCTTAGGCATCGTCTCTTTTAATTAGAGCAAGGATTTTAATAGTACTAAATACTGTTCTCTATTTTGAGTTGGATGGCAAGAGTGGGGCACCCATCCCCCAATAGTTGAGGTGGCATCGGAACATTGCTGGTGTGCTGTGTGTAATATATAACGTTCTTGAATAATCCCTGCTCCCTCCGTTGATTTGTACTTAATAACGACCTGGTTCCCAGAAAAGAATGACAACCATTACCGAATGTGAATAGCCCTCTCTGACCGCCAGTCACTGAGCATGTATAAAAAAGCTGCCCTACCAGGGCCCTGCTGTAGCATATCGCCATTCTCTTTCGAAATCGGAGGTGGGCTGGGGACACGACCTCGAAGGGTAATGGTTTGCCATTCTTTTCAGAGAATAACCTAACGTTCCCTTTCAAGTAGAATAACAACCATTACCGAATGGGAAGCTGTACCAAAGCTGTCGTGACCTCAGATTACCGACAGTACAGCCTCACGGCCCTCATGACGCCTAAGGGCATGCTGCCTGCAACACCCTAGAGCCCAGGCCTCGCTCGGTTTGCAACATCAATGAGGTAAAAATGCTCAAATGTCTGACTAACTGTCCATGTAGCAGCATTGCAAAGCTCATCTAAGGAGGCGCCATGAAAGACAGCCCACGAATTCGCCAACTGTATGGCATCTGCCACCCAGTGCACTAGACGTTGCTTCGATAGGCCCTGACTTCTAGAGTGGGACCTATAGCAGACAAACAGCTGGTTGGACTGTCTACAGGAAGCTGTCCTATCCAAGTAACAGCACAGAGCCTGGACCAAACAAAGCGTGTCTCGTCTATGGTCCTCCTCTGACTCGTGTGGGGGAGGTCTGAAAGTTTCCAAAACTACCGATTGGTTAATATGGAATGATGAGACCTCCTTTGACAAAAAGGCTGGGTTTGTGTCCATGGGACACTGAGTCAATTTTATCGTGGCACACTGATTGATATTGCTGCCAGGTATAGCCTCAAAGTGGATGTGGATTTTCCTGCATCAAACAGGTGTTGTAAGGAGGTTAGTATTGTCTCAATAGGGCAGGTCACTGGATCATGACCTTCCTCAATGCACCAGTCTTGGAAAACTTTCTATTTATATGAGTACTGGGCTCTAGTGACTGCTCTCCCTAGCAGAATGTAGTGTCTCTACCACTGCATCTGGCAAACCTCGTCTTGATACAAGGCTCCATTCAATGGCCAGACCCAGAGTTGGCGCTGGGCTGGATTCGGGTGCCATAATAACCCCTCCGCTTGGCTCAGGAGGTCCCTGCGTAGTGGGAGCTGCCACGGTTGACCCAACAACATGCTGGAAAAGAGAGTAATCCAGGGACGCCTCGGACATCTGGGTGCAACCAGGAAAACCTGTCCTCTCTCCACCCTGATCCTCTCTAGTGTCAGGGGTAATAGCGGTAGCAGAGGGAACACATACAAGAGCCCCTGTGGCCTGAGGTGAGCTAGCACGTCTACTCCCAGGGTGCCCCCGTCTCTCTCCATAGAGAACCATAGGGGGCAATGAGTGGACTTGGATGTGGCGAAGAGGTCGACTTGTGCAGAAAGAAACCTACGTGGTGAATGCTACCACTTCAGTGTTGTCCATCCAGACCAGCACATGTTTGTGCGCTAACTGCTGGAGAAAATGAGATAACACCAGGGCTACTGCTTGCAGCTCTTGGGCATTTATGTGTGCTTGCTGCCAATGTCCCTTCCACTGACCTCTTATTCCTCTCCCATTCAAGACTGCTCCCCAGCGCAGGCTGGAGGCATCTGTAGTGACAACTTCCCTTCTGTAAGAGGAGACCCGAGGCGCAGATTACTGGGATGGAGCCACCACTTCAGTGTCTTCTGGCATTGTCTGGACATTCGCACCAGTGTTGATTGCGGACCGGGTGCACCTTGAGCGTATTTACCCAGGCTTGAAGCGGACGCATTCTCAGCAGCCCTAAGGGCAGAATTCTCGAGGTGGCTGCCATCAGCCCCAACAACCTTTGGAATATTCTGACCTGTAGAAGAGCGTCCTCTCTGAACTGAGAGAGTGTGACTCCCAACGACCGAATCCTGTCTTCCGACAGTGAGGCAAGCATGCTCACAGAGTTCAGTTTGATCCCTAGGAACACTGTGGACTGAGACGGTACAAAGTTGCTCTTCTGTTGATGTATTGAGAGCCTTAACTTCATCACACAACCTATGACCTGCCTGCTGTGCTCCTCGGTGCGTGCTTTGGAACGTGCCCAAACTAGCCAATCATCCAGATAGTTCAGGATCCGAATACCCCACAGCCTGAGAGGAGCCAGTGCTGCATCCATGAACGGCAGCACGCAGAATTTGCATGCATTGCCTTGAAAGGTGAAGCGCAGATAGTTTCTGTGTGAGGTACAGATCGGGACATGGAAGTAGGCGTCTTGCTGGTTGATTGATATGAACCAGTCTCCCGGCTGGATGGACTGGAGGATACTCTGTGCGGTCAACATGTTGAACTTCCTTTGTTTGAGGAACATGATGAGGAACCTGAGGTCCAGAATAGGTCTAAAACCATCGTAAAATACCTTGAATAGAAGCCTCTGAGGGTATCACTTGGGCACAGCATTCTTTTGTTGAAGATTGGAGAATTGCGCGTGCTGGGTCGACGATGGTAAGGAGCACACCCTAGGGTGGCGGGTCTAAGTGGAATTGTAGAGTGTAACCGTGTCTCATTGTCGATAGCACCCAGGAGTCCTGGGAGCAGCCTTGCCATGGGTCATGTCCAGTGGTCAGTGGCGGTTGTGAGGGGGGAGTCTCCTTTGGGCTTGGGAGGGGGCATGTCTTTCTTAGGCCCGGCCTCGGTCTCCAACTGGAGAACCAGTTCCCCCTGGTTGGTGCTGGTCCCTTATTGCAGGCTCTTCTTCTGCTTGTTCTGGGGTGGAGGCCGGCGTTCAGGACCAGTTGCGCCTGCAGGCTGTGATGGCCTCCTTGGGCGCTGGTGGTAGGGAGGGAGGTGAGAGAATTTCGAAGCGACCTCCGTGGCCTTGTGGGACCTCTCAAGGCTCACATCAATGGTCACTCTAAAGGTCTGTTCCGATTTAATAAGTGCATCTAGCGCTACCTTCTTGGTCTCCACAACCTTGGCCTGGGTTGGCCATAGGTGTCTGCGAGCAGCTACCAACGCCGCTAGAGTCCTCCCTGATGCCTGACCTAACTCCCCCATTAGGTTGGTCATTGCCCTTTTTACTGCCTGTAGCTCCCCTGCGTTCGCCTCAGTTGCCGTTCCTGCAGCCTCTTCGCCAGCTGCATCTCGTACAGCACAAGTATGGCCATTGCATTGGCCGCCCAGACTGATTATGCCGCTGACGCATATGTTTTCTTGAGCATAGTGTCAATAGTCCTACAGGGCTTGGACAGGCAAGTGGGGTCTTTGTCCCCTCTGGTGAAGGTGGATCCTTGCACCAGTCCCCCGATGGTAGGGAACGTGCTTAGGCCAGCTTTCTGGCCTCCTGAGGTGTGGAGCAGGAATTCTGCCATTCTGGAGCTTGAGGGAGCGGATGTTGGGTTGCACAGAGAGGCGCGAACCAGCTCCAGGAAGTCCTGGCACAAGGGTATGGCTTGCTGTGGGTGCCCCTTTTGCTTTAGGAAGCAATTCCCCTTCCCCTCGTTCTGCTGGCCAGGGAATGTCCGTGCTGCATCAAGGCCTGGAACTCCCTCTGCGATACATGCGTAAGGGGCGGTATGGAGTCCTCTGCTGTAGCCTTCACAACTGAAGTGGCGGGGTCGGACACATCTGACCTCGACGCTGTGAAAGACAGCTCCCCTGGGCTTGGGGGTCTCAATGGGGCCAGGGATGGAGAGCAGGAATGAGGGAGCTGGGGCTGCCCAGTGGTAGCAGGCAGTCTACCCTGCCACTTCAAGATGGTCTCCAGCATGGTCTGCTGGGCCCTCACCGTCTCTGCTAGCTCCTGGAAGTGCCACTCAGCCGAGCTTTGGTGCCTCTGTGGTGATCCCAATGTAGAGCACCTGCGATTCCATGGGGAAGGAGAGCGATACCTCCTGGGTCGCTGCCTGCCTCCTGGGGAAGTCCCCTTGAGTGATGACACTAGACAGTGACCATCTCGCCTCCACAGACGGATGCCTATGCCTCTGCACCGGTAGTGGAGAGGGTGAAGGTGATCCAGGGGTATGATGGAGATCCCTGGTCACAGTGGCAGGCGGGGTTCTTGAGGACCTTTGGGAAGGGCCCTGGACCACTGACCTCATTCTTCCCTGCTAAGGGAAGAGAGACTCTGCTGTGGACAGGGCTGCTCTCTTGCGCTTAATTCGTTTAGAGAACCTATGGCAGGGGTAGCAGTCCAACTCGCCCGCCAGCACTCTGGCCGCGTGATCTGGCCCTAGGCATCTGGCACAGGTCGAAAGTTCATCCTGCCTGGGGAGCTTTGCCGCGCACTGGTCACACTGGAGGAAACCAGTGGAGAACCCAGTGGAGCGCACTGACATGGCATGGGATGTCAGTGCCGAGCAACGCGTCGGTGTCGAGATGATGTTCATCGGCGTCGGTGTCGGTGCCCAGAGATCGCGGATGAAACCGGGCTGGCAATTGGTGCCGAGCAGTCGGTGTTGAGACCATTGGTGCCGAAGTCGGTATCGAGGGAGACCATGGTCGGTCGAGTTAATTCGGCGTTGGGAGTGGTGCCGAAGATGTTTTCAACCTGTGCCAATCAATTGGTGTCGAGTAGCTGTTCAAGCCGGTGCCGAGTTAATACTGCGTTAGGGTCGGTGCTGAGGAGAGCGCGGTTGATGCTGTGCTGATGTAGCTGTGTTAATACTGTATCAGGGTCGGTGCTGAGGAGAGTGCGGTCAATGCCGTGCTGAGGTAGCTGTGTTAATACTGTATCAGGGTCGGTGCTGAGGAGAGCGCGGTCGATGCTGTGCTGATGTAGTTGTGTTAATATGCGTCAGGGTCGGCGCTGAGGAGAGCGCGGTCGATGCTGTGCTGATGTAGCCGAGTGAATTGGCGTCGGTGGAAAGCGCAGTCATGCTAAGAAAGCCCGAGGCTTGAGAGGGTATTGGAGGCCTGAGCTGCCAGGTAGCTGAGGCCGAGTAAATCAGTGTAGAGGACGATGCCATGAGCCCACGGGGTCACTCTACAGCACCACAATAGTTCAACCAACGGTATTGCCATTACACGAGGTAGTAAAAGAGAGTAATGGCCGCTTGCCAATCTCAACAAGAGGGGACAAGACCAACTGTAATCTGTAAAACTGATGTGAGACTAATACAAGAGCAATCTCAAAAACACTAAAAGTGTAGCTTACTGTATGAAATAAACTTTTAGGCTCCAAAAAAACAACAAATAAAATTCAACTTGACATGCATTTAAACAGAGTCAGAGTATCAGAATTGTCAACCAGAACTGGCAGAAAACTACCTACGCTCAAACTGGGGAGAATAGTCATACTGTATGTATTTGGGAAGATGAAAACGGACCATCTTGCAGTTTCCAGAGTTCGGTCTTGTTACACTCGGCTGGTTAAAACGATGACTTTGAAAGTTGCACCCAAGATAATTTTTTTTTTTGTCTTCTTTTTTCTAATAGGTATTTAATTTGTGAAACAGCTGTAGCAGAGTTGTGCAGCGGAAGCGTGCTTGGCCCGTAACCCAGAGATCGACAGATCAAAATCATCCTCTGCTAGCATTTTATTTTAATTTTTCCCCCGTTGGCCAATTTGTTTCTCCTAAAATATTAACTCAAGGCAAGCCATTGTATTATTTGCACTACATTCATGAATACTAGAACGCTGTAACCGCCTGTGATCAAACTGTGCAGAAAAGTTGCATAAATTGCATAATGTATTTGGGAGAAAAGGAAATGGACCATCTCTGATTTGCAACATTTCAAAGTTTGGTTTCTTTACGCTTGGCCCGACCACTGGTGTGTGGCTGGTTAAAACAACAACTTTAAAAGTTGCACCCAAGAGAATTGCATAATTTGCATGATATAGTTGAGAGAAAGGAAAGCAATAGAACGCAGAGTTCCCATGAGTTCCATGCATGGCTCTTTTTATTATATATTCATGAGCGTAAATTTTTTAGTAGTTAACTTCCCAAACCAAAAACAACTTTTCTTTCTGAGAAGAAACCGATTTTCTTGTTTCTTTAATGCCACTGCAAAAAAAAAAAAAAAAAAAAAAACTGTCTATCTAATAACATGGCTTGGGAGGCAAATAAATTTTTAGCTTTTTCAGTATTTGTCCAGATGGTTTTCTCTGGTGCGATAGCCTCGTGTTTTGTGAAACGAAAGACGATGCTTTGTTAGCTTGCACATTCAGAATGATTGCAAATGCAGGCAATCTAATTTACAAGACAGGAGAAGAAACAGCCCCTAAGCTTGTAAATAAACGTATATGTTAATAAAAGGAAAAGAGACCAACACAATTGTTGTGCCCAATCAGTTCAATACAAAAACAAACCCAAAAAATCAAAGCATCAACATTTGTGAGATTGTCAAAAAATTGCCAGCAGTGACTGTATTTCAGTGGACGCGTGCTGGGCCCATAACCCAGAGGTCGATGGATTGGAACCATCCTCTGCTAGTATTTTATTTAATTTTTTCTCCTTTTGGCCAATTTGTTTCTTCTAAAATATGAACTCAGGGCAAAGCATTGTATTATTTTCACTACATTCATGAATACTAGAATGAGATTTTTGGGACCAATAAGCTACTAACAACCAAACGAGCAAGATGGGCCGAACGGCCTCCTCTCGTTTGTAAACTTTCTTATGTTCTTATGTTCTTAATACCGAACCGCCTGTGATCAAACGGGGCAGAAAAGTTGCATAAACTGTTTCATGTATTTGGGATATATCGGTTTGTAACAATCCCCATGCCACATAATGTGGGTGTAAATTTCACCTACATGTCCCTTTAGTTAGAGTCAGTAGACTGGTCAGGTTAATACTTCATTTCCCACACTTCTTTGCAATCCCCCTCTGTTCATCCTCTCTCCCCATTGGTTCATTCAAATCCCCACTCCTCCAATCTCAGAGCTCCGAAGAAGCCAGCACCTGTTCAAAGGCTGGCTGGTTAGAGCTGGAGGGAAACTTCCTGAGCAATCCGTCACAGCCTCTAGCATTACAAACTTAAAACATCAGTGACCCTAAATGAGGTTAGATAATTCCAGTGCAGTCATTGCTTTTATTGTATCTTGCATTTTGTCTAAACTTTTCTTTTCGTTTCACTGTTAATTGTTTAAGTGTTTAATTAGGTTTGTTTAGTATTTGTTGTTTTATGTGTGACTGTCTCCATTTTTTCCTGAGCCTCCCGATTTTTTTTCAACTACTGGTCACTATTCTACTCTCAGCACTACTGGACAGATTCAATTTCAGCCTTCTACCGTCACCATCATTATTATTATTTATATTGTTATCATCTGTGATCACTTAATTTACCTCCGTCTCTGTCTGTGTGTTGTGTTGGTGAGTGAGTGAATATTTGAGGCCCTTTAAAAATATTATTTAAAATATATTATATATATTTTGAAAAATGTATTGAATATTCAAAAATGGCAATAATTTACATATTTTAAAGTATAATGCTGTAGATTACAAGATACTGTATTTTCCAGAAATATGAGACTGTATTGTAACATTTTAAAATATATTAATTTTTCCAGCAATATATTTTGAAAAATCCATATTTAAGTCCATAAAAGATATTCAAATCATATTTTCAGAAATCTGTATTATTTTATGAAATTGTGTAGCCGCATATTTATAATATGAGAAGCATTAGGAATCAGGTACACACAAGAGTCTGCAGATAAACTGTATGAACCATATATATATATGGTTGTACCTCTTAAGATACATCTACAGGCTGTTTGCTGTTTATAAATAGAGACAAAGTGGAATAAATTACCAAAGAATTAATGCAAGGATTAAATGGATAGACATGCACAAGCAGTCTATCAAAATGTATTTTTAGTTTCTTTTACAATAATCATTTTCTTATTAATGTGTTATTTTTAATGACAATCGTACGTAAAAAGATTTTGTTTTGAAAATTAGGAGCAGCTTTTGCTCTAACGAGAAAAGCTTTACAGATCACCTTGGCAAAGCTTGACATCTTTTCTGCAACTTGTAATGAAAATATAACAAAGCAACAAACGAAAATGCAGTGTCAGCAGCAAGCAATATTACTGTACTTGCAGAGCAAAACATTTCTTCTTACAGTCTTCTTACCTTTGGCCCCGTGTTTGGCACATAAACTACTGTAATCTCAAAAAAAAAAAAAAAAGAGATTGGAAGGCCATAACTGCGATTGTTTTTGTGTAGGGAAAGTTTGTGTAGGAAAGCGGTGAATAGTAACTATCGAGATCAGAAAAGTTACAGTGTTGTCCCCATAAATTAATCCTAATTGGGGGGTGGGTGGGGTGGGGGGAGTTTCACACATGCCAGCTGAAGTAATATAAACACAGCAGGGGAAAAAAGGCTCCAGTGTTTTTGTGTTAAATTGTTAATCCTCTGAATATCCATTGCGGTGATGATGTTACAATGAATACAGTGCTACTTAGGATTCATGTGTCCCTGATGGATGTGCGCATGCGCTTGCAACAAACCTTGCTGTCTGCCAACGGGAGCGTATGAGTCCTTGCTCACTGCACAATGCACGCAATTTCATTGCAAGCCACTAGACTAAAGCAGCACCTGCTGCAAACAGGAGCGAGTTTATATTGCTTCTGGACGGCAGGTGTTTGTGTAAACTTGTGATTTTGGTGATTCTGTATTCGAACAGATTGTTTAAAAACTGTAACAAAAAAAAAAAAACGGATTCAGGCGGGTAATTAAATGAAGTCTTGTGATGAATTGTACGTGTATTTTTCACAGACCACAATAAACAAATTGAGACCTGTCATTTATATTTATTTATTATTACTACACAAGCAATCTACCACATGTAACTGAATCCAGTTATTGTATAATTCAGTTAAATGCAGTACAATATTCCAAATGTTTATTTACTTATTTGTAAGTAATTTCATTCCTTTTCAGAACTGTCACTCACACACACACAGAAAAACCAACAGAAACGTTGAACTTGAAAGGAGATTATAATTATTATTTATTTGCCGTCTGAAACGGAATCATAGTAGTGGGTTTTGCCTGTAGTGAATTTACAGTTCTCAGCCATGCATTTGTAGATGGAATAACAAGAGGACACTGAAATGTAGTGCCCCTCTTGGAAATCAAGCAGCAGCTATCCAAAAAGAACCAAACTTAAACAGTGTGTGTTTCTCTCTCTCAACTGTATACTCAATAGGGTTTGCCAGTCTGGTGTGCATTTGCACTCAATAAACAAGGGGTCACCATTTCATCCTGTCAAACTTTCATACTTGTACTGTTAGACTCACTCTCTCTCTCTCTCGCTCTCTCTCTATCTCGTGGAAGACTGTGGAAAGGGCTTACAGAGAGGTGGAGCGCTGGTGCAGTAGGGCTGGGAAATTTAAAACTTATTTTGTTTTGATAGTTACTTAGTAGTTCTTTTAGGGGTGTGTTTTTGGAGATCCCGTAATGGGGTATCATTCAAGAGGGCTGGGGGCTCTCACCCGCCGACACAGGGTCTGTTGCCTGCCTGACCCTGCCGTTTCGGTGGAGGAGTGTTTGCTGGTAGTAGGAGAGGTGGTGGGGTTTGAAAATATTAGGTCAGCATCAAGAATGAATAAAGCGCTGGTAATATTTTTAGTGGAGGTGTCGCTGGTAAACAAACTGGTAGAGTAAGGCTTTACAGAGAAAGGTGAATTTGTTCTGGTTTCCCCTTAGGAACACCCATAATAAAAGTTATTATTTCTAATGTGCCCCCGTTTTTTTTTAATTTTAAAAAGAGCCATTAGAAAAGAATTTATCTCGTTATTGTAAACTTGTGTCCCTAATTAAGGGTTATTGTAGTTTAAAAGAATATATACAATGATATCCTGAATCTATTTAAATTGAATGAAGATTGAAATAAACAATACATATATGAAGATTCATTTTGAACTTAAGTATGATTTGTTTAAGCCTGGGCTTAATTTTATGCTACTGTAGCTTTTTAAATACTATTGGCTTTTAAGTGTCATTTTTAAGTGTCATATTATATATATATATATATATATATATATATATATATATATATATATATATATATAGATAGATAGATTCCCATCCTTTCCCTGGCAGGTCTTGATTTCTTAAAGAAGTAGCCTAACAAGTATTGGTAAAGCAAAACTACGCCTTACCTCAATGCGCCTCAATGAGTACTGCAAGCAGTGAAGGAGAGAGGGAGCATAGGTAGTAAAAGGTCTGAACATGTCCTGCTAAAACAGTTCATAAGAGGTTGTTGGGAGAAGAGGTTGATTTCTGACCTGAGTCTAAGTGAGTTATTGTCTGCCAAGGATAGTAGCATAACTTATAGGGGGGTTGCTTTTCATGGTTCGTTCTGCAGAACAGGAGTGTGATTTTAAAGAGGATAGAAAGAAGTGCTATTTTGGAGTTCAGCAGGTTAAAGTGTCTAGCAAATCGCACTTCACAGTGCCAGACTCCTCCAGTTATTATGCTTAGGGTAGACCAATGTAGCTTCAACAAAAGGTTGCTCAGCTGGACAGAAAATTAACAGACATGCATGCCAAAGCTCACCGTTCAGTGCCCACTACTATGGCCAGAACTACAGGAAAACAAGAGATTCAATATTTGCCTACCTCAGTTGAACACCAGCATAGCACACGATTGCCAGAAAATCATTGTTTCTGTTACAACTGTGGTGAAGCTGGCGATCACCTAGATCAGTGTAATGAAAACAAAACACCATTGAAACAAATACCATTTTCATGTAGCAGAAACTTCGCAAGCGGTCTGAACCTAGAAACACAAAGTATAACAGCGCTCACCCATCCTGAGCCATGTTTTTAAACATGTAAAAGCGCCTGTTGAGGGACAAATGGGAGCTTCAGAGAAAAAAGGGTCCCAAGGGGCACCCAAAAGAAATGTTAGCAACCCCTGAAGTTGTTGGCAGGCATACGTCTGGTACCATACCTGATGGACTTATAGCAGAGCCTTGTGTAATAACTGTTTTGGTTGATGGGAGTGTGTTTGTCTTGTTGAAGGTGGTTCACAAGTTACATGTGTTGCAGAGTCATTCCATAATACTTACCTTAGCCACCGTGACTTGAACACTGTTAGTACTATAATTACCATATAACGTGCTGCAGGACAATGAGTGCCTTACTTAAGGTATATTGAGTTGGAAGTGCAGTCACCTAAAGAGAGATGTGGAATAAATGACAAATTCTTTATTCTCGCTCTTGTTTGCCCTGATCAACAATACACGCAAGGTGTTCCTCTAATTGTGGTGTAAGAGGGGGAGGTCTGTGCTAACTGCTGGCCTGTTCATATTGCTGCAGGAAAAGGGCCGCTGTCATCCAATACCTGCCTGTGGGTCATGGCAGTGATACGGAGAGGTGGGAAAGGGGGTGTGAGGACTTTTCCTCTCTAAGTGGCTGAGAGATGGGTCTTAGGGGGATTGTTAGCCCTATAAAATAATGCTCTACTGTTTCCTCAGGTCTGCCTTTTTAAAGACGTACCGGGAAGTACGGAAGCTCGGGACAAGAATTGAGAAATGGCCGAGACAAAGGAAACCAGAGCCGACACCAAAAAAACCCAGCGTAGTGTAGTAATAGCAGGGAAACTGTGGGCAGACCCCCTGTGTATTATATAGACAGCTGAGGATTGGACACAGTAGGTTGAGGGCCCGGGTCATGGATAGTGATGACTCGGGTAACGCTGCCAAGTGCAGCACCTTTCATCTGTAGTTTTTGTTACTGTGTTTTATTTTCCCCTTTTTCGTTTGCCTTCATTCGTTTTCATTATTATTTTGAGCACCTGTGAGTGCACCACATTCAATATGTTTACCAGCCTTGGTATTCTCATCGTACTGTCTATCATTGTTGATAGACAGGCCATGGACAACAGCGGGCCAAAAGAAATCATTGCATTCAAATAAAATTGGGCATCTGTGTGGTGTTTCAAGTACACCTGTTCTGTCTCCTGTGTCAGTGAATTACCCACTACCCTTCCACACATGGTGTGAGAGTAGGATTCACCTACATTTGCCCATCAAAGCAGTACACCCACAGAAGGCGTACAAATGACCAAAAACAAACAATGGATGCCTGTGGCTGGTGAATGGGAAACAGGTGTTGAGATGATGCGGTGCAGGGGTAAAAAGGCAGACAATAATAATCCTGTGAAAAAGGTGCTTTATTTAGAAAACCAAAACTGTGGTAATTTCTGGTATACTACCGGCACTTTGCAAAGCACCATATGGACAGCTGGAAATAATTAATCAAAACGCATGGCTGAAGACGTGGTGCACACAGGAAGGCTTCACTTATTTTGATCATTGGACCACATTCTACAACGAGGACTATCTGTATAGACGGGACGGACTGCATTTAAATAACAAGGGAACCAGTCTACTTGGAGAAAAGATCCTCGAACAGGTTCAGAAGCATTTAAACTAGAAATGAAGGGGGGAGAAATAAAAAAAAAACAGAAGGGAGACCGCATCAAAACAAGAACAACAACTCGGGTAAGACAACCATTAAATGTATTTATCTAAATGCTAGAAGTATCAGAAACAAAATTCTAGAAGCTACTGCACTAACAAGTAATTATGATGTGATAGGTGTTACAGAAACTTGGTTGTCTGAGAGTGATGGGGACGAATATAATATTTGTGGGTATACACTGTATAGGAAAGACAGGCAGGACAGAAGAGGAGGAGGGGTAGCGCTATACATAAGAAACAATCTTGAAGCCCAGGTGTTAAACCTGGACAAAGAAAACAAAGCCGAATCATATGGGTCAGAATAACGGACAAAAATTCAAAGGGCATAATAATAGGAGCATGCTATAGACCGCCAGATTCAGACGGTGAGCAAAATAATCTGTTATACAATAACATTAGAAATGCGTGTATCAAAGGAGAAGCCATAATAATGGGGGATTTCAACTTCCCCCACATAAAATGAGAAAACCCGGTGGGTAGCACGAAGGATAAAATTGAAATGGTGGAAATGACAAATGACTGCTTCCTAACACAATTTGTCAAGGCACCGACTAGTGGGGAGGCATGCCTTGATTTAATCTTTTCAAATAACGAAGACAGAATAACTAAAACAGAGGTCAGAGAACCACTGGCAAACTCAGACCACAACATGGTTTCATTTGAAGTGTTTTTTTAAAACCCCAAAAGTAATGACTAAAGGTAAGGTTTACAATTTTAGAAAAGCAAACTATGAATGCATGAAACAGAGACTAACAGAAGTAGACTGGAGTAAAATAGAGAAAACACCCACAGAAGAACATAAGAAAGTTTACAAACGAGAGGAGGCCATTCGGCCCATCTTGCTCGTTTGGTTGTTAGTAGCTTATTGGTCCCAAAATCTCATCAAGCAGCTTCTTGAAGGATCCCAGGGTGTCAGCTTCAACAACATTACTGGGGAGTTGATTCCAGACCCTCACAATTCTCTGTGTAAAAAAGTGCCTCTTATTTTCTGTTCTGAATGCCTCTTTGTCTAACCTCCATTTGTCACCCCCTGGCCATTGTTACTTTTTTCAGGCTGAAAAAGTCCCTTGGGCTGACACTGTCAATACCTTTTAGAATTTTGATTGCTTGAATTAGGTCACCACGTAGTCTTCTTTGTTCAAGACTGAACAGATTCAATTCTTTTAGCCTGTCTGCATATGACATGCCTTTTAAGCCCGGAATAATTCTGGTCGCTCTTCTTTGCACTCTTTCTAGAGCAGCAATATCTTTTTTATAGTGAGGTGACCAGAACTGCACACAATATTCAAGATGAGGTCTTACTAGTGCATTGTACAGTTTTAACATTACTTCCCTTGATTTAAATTCAACACTTTTCACAATGTATCCGAGCATGTTGTTAGCCTTTTTTAAACAACAAAAACTCCTAGGTCTTTTTCATAGATTCCTTCTCCAATTTCCGTATCTCCCATATGATATTTATAATGTATATGACACAATGTGGAAGAAATCAATTACATCTTAGCACCTATTGCTTGTGTTCAGACTCGCCTAGTTGGAGACGAATCTGCAGAAGATGAAATCGCCCTATTGGATTATTCCATCAAACTTTAAAGATCGAGCCATGGCCTGGTTAGTCTCCTTTACCTAGATTAACAGCTGAAGACTGCTTCAGATTTCAGCAGCAAGATCCACACATTGCTACCTGTAAGCTGTGTGATATAGCAGATGGGACCATAAGTTTAGAGCATCCTTGACCATTGAAAGTGACAGGGCTCTAGTGAGGAATACAGGGATCCGAGGCAAGCATAAGATTTCTGATCCCTGGGATTCTATTGTCTATGTTCTTGTTAAGCAAATTGCAGAAGATATTCCTGTCTTTGTAGTGAACCCAGAAAATGAATGTGGTTCAGAGAGGACTCTTCATTGTGACCAATTGCTACCCTGTGGTTTTCTCGCCCGATCTCGTGACCATCCGACCATGACGACCGAGGACAAGGCAGCTACCGGTAAGCAGTACAGAAGAGCTTACCATGGAAGATAAATACAGTGATTTTAAAGTAGCAAGTCCACCTGCTGACAGATGAGAAAAGAAAACTGACATGGAGAAAGATGTGGTTTTGGATCCTGAAGAACTGGAAGACAAACACGATCAAGAAGAGAACCAGAATGCAGAGGAGTTTCAATGCTTTGACTCTACTGACGAGACTGGAAGATGAGATGATGATTTAGCTGAGGAGGTGATTGCAAGGAACTGTGATTATGCGGATGAAGAGAGAATTCCTGTACCAAGAAGATCAGTTTGGGATGGAAGACTACCAGAAAGATGGTAAACCCTTTAGTTAAGAGAGCCCAAGCTCAAGTGCTTGAGTTTAAATGTTGCCAAGAGAACAATACAAATGCAAAGTATTTGTTCAGTTTTATTACCAGGCAGAGTCTAATAATTCAGAATCAGAGTCAGATGTTAAATAAAGTACTCAAAGCACTGACTATTAAATGCCTGTCTTAAGAAAAAGAAGAAAATACAGGTTTTAAAAGTTTGTTGAGGACGACAACTATAAGAACATAAGAACATAAGAAAGTTTACAAACGAGAGGAGGCCATTCGGCCCATCTTGCTCGTTTGGTTGTTAGTAGCTTATTGATAAGGGAGTGTAACAGGGAGAGATCTTTGCTGACTCTGCTAGCGTGTTCACGGGCTGCAGGAAGAGGGCGGCAGTCGTCCAACAGTGAGTGAGTCATGGCAGTGACATGGGGAGGTGGGAAAGTGGGTGTGTGGACTTTCCCCCTTTCTGAATGGCTGAAAGGCGCGTCTTGGGAGATTGTTAGCCCTATAAATTAACGCTCTGTTGTTTCCTCAGATCTGCCCTGTTAAACGCACCGAGAGTGCGGAAGCGCTGGTCAACGACCAAGAACCAGTGGGAGAGAAAGAAACGGAGGTTCAGAGCGAGACATTGAGGGTGGGGAACCCTTGGGCCGACCCCTGATTAGTATATCAGAGCAGGCTAGTGTACTGGCAGTCTAGGACGGTGACCCGGGTAGCACGGGCAGCGGCGACTGGGATATTGCTGCAAAGTGCAGCACCTTTTCTTTGTAGTTTTTGTTACTGTTTTATTTTCCCTGTTTCTTTGTGCCTTCTGTTTTGAATTATTGTTTCGAAGCACCTGCAAGGGTGTCGGTACCATCGTTGGTAAATCAGACCACGGACCCACAGCGCCATCTGCGGGACTAAAGAAAAAACAGCACCCTGAACCCAACACGCCCAGAATCTTCCCTTACACTGCTTCTTTGAGCTAAATTTCTAGCTTCCAGTCCTATTGCAGCGCCATTGCGATCCATTTTTTTATTTTAATCCACTCCCTTATATTAATTCCTTTCCCTTCTCAAGCTGTGACAGATCCTGTCCCTTTTCACAGTCAGAGCTGCACTCTGCAATTTTGTAAACACAGTTTACGTGTTCCCATTCATATTCATGTAAAGATCACATAATGTTAAACAATTGCCTTTTCCAAAATGTTGCTTTATCTTTTGCTTAAACAAAACCAATCTAACTTATTAAACAATCTTACTTATTCTAAACTGACTTCTTACCAAAAGAATTTTCCAGTATGACATGTTACTCTGTGGGTTTTATTAATGTTTTTTTTTTTCTTTGCACCTTAAATTGACACGTTGTTGGTGCGCTCATGGCCTATAACTAGGATTTTATGCCAATACCCTGATCCGCCCCACTTCGTGACAGTTTGTGTAACAGGTTTTCCTAACTCCCAAATAAAACTCAACATGTAGTATCCAACTGTCACAAAGACAGCCGGAGTGGGTGACCAGACCAGAAGCAGGAAATAAAACGACAGAGATGTGGAGCTGAGCGAATGGTTTCGCTCAGTATTTAATAAATAAACAGAACAGAAAATAAAAAGGTTGAAACAAAGAAAAATACAGGACATGGCACATTCGCCACAATAAATAGACAAAAAAAAACGGACTAACACTATACAAAACAGGGTGAGCAGATATTTTAACTATTATTCTTACAATTTATCACTATTACATCTGTCTCCAATCCCGTTCTTCACTCACCAAACACTCAACCCCAAGTGGGTGAAAACATGCAGCTGTACTGACTCGATTGCTAATCAATCATTCAATTGGCGTTGCGGTACAACTGCACGTGAATTAATAAAGTGCAATTCCCCGTGCTCACATATTATTACATTTTACTTGCAAATGAAGTGCTGTGCAATCCTCGTGACAAAATACAAATATACATTTTAAACACTTGAGTTACACAGACCCGTTTATATCCCATGTACCAATGACTATACACCAACTTTAACACACAACACAAAATACACACAGGGGTGGGCACTTTGCCACATATACCCCCCCTTGTGCAAAGCACACATGGCCTCAATGGCCACCTCCCCCCTTAAAATCCCAAAAGTCCTGGGCCAAGAACGGGGAAGCAATGTTGCCAGTAGCCAGGCTGCTACTGGCCATGCTGTCAGCAGACGTGCTGACTGTGGGGCGAATCTCTTCTGCTGTACCACTGGCAGCAGAAATTCTACCAAGGGTGTAGCTGTCAGCAGACGTGGGCAAGACCAGCAGCAGAAAAGCTGCTGGGGTTGGTGGTCTCCAGACCTCCCCCAAGATCTCCAGCAGCAAAACTGTTGAGGGGAAGGTGGTCTCCTAACCTCTCCCCCTTTATAGCTGGCAGCTCCCTCTGGGGGGACTCCAGCCCCCAGAACTCCTGCAGCGAAATTGCTGCAGGGAAAGGTGGTCTCCTGACCTCTCCCCCCTTTTTCATAGCCGGCAGCCAGTTCCTCCTCCTCTTCCTCATAGTGGCGGAAGGGACAGTTGGTGAACAGATGGTCCTGGTCACAGAGGAGGCACCCCGGCGATGGCTTGTTATATCGTCGTGGATCTCTGGCCATTAAGCGACACTCCTCCTCCCTGTCCTACATCTTTATCCTCCTTTTATCTCATTTTATTTACTTATTTATTTTTTTTGTAATCCAAATCCCCCCCCCCCAAAAAAAAAAACTGTGGTTCCCGCTCTGGTTGGTTATCACAGTTCAAAGACTGGCTTGTGTACTGGAGCCTTGGATTTTGTGTGAGGAGCGTCATTTTAATGTCGCGCTCATACTTTTGTAGGTCTCTTTCTGCTCCCGTGATTGAATAGTTGGGTTAATTTGGGCAGTGCCTGACCCATGTGAAGTGTTTTTCATTGGTTGTTCTCATACCGATGAGGTGCCTTGTTCGCCATTGGTCCACTATTCTGTCCCCAGTCAGCTGGATTTATGACGTAGACTGGTTCTTGTCTTAAGTGTGAATAGTTGGCTTGTGGCGCCGAATGGGTCATTCAGTGATCATGAGGATAAGCCACGTGTCCAGTATTTAGTTTACTGCTCTTTTTAAAAGCATTCTTTGTCTTTGAGTTGGAGACCAGAAACCAAGAAGACACAGAGAATGGTTTAAGACTCCCCCCTGTATATTCCAATTCTGTTACTTTCATGCACAGAATAATATGACTCCCCCCTTGACATTAAAATGTCATACACCGCCTGCCAGAGCCCCTCAGACTATACAGGTGGGCTGACAGGCTACAGCAATATCACTTCCAACTAGAATTCACACTGGGGTGCAACAATTCAGTAGCAGATCACTTGTCACGGTCGGTCCTACCTTTGGAGCAGGAATCTAAGCCCAATGACACAGAGCAAGCAATAGTACATATGCTCCAGGGGCCCCTCACAAAAGTAGTGCCAATACAAGAACTCTGCCAGGCTTCCAGAGTTGCCCCTCCCTTCAACACCCTTCGAGAATATGTAACGAATGGATGACCGCGTAAAGTGGAAGAAGTCCTGGCACCATACCATCTGGTGAGGAATGAGCTGTCCTGCTGGGGTGACATCTGCGTGGCACGGGGCCACAGAACTGCAGTACCCACTGAGTTATGGGCTCGGGCGCATGATTGCCACTTGGGGGTTGAAAGCTGAAGCAGAGATGCAGAGATCTGGTATGGTGGCCTGGCATTGACAAAGAGATCAAGCTCCTCATCAAGGACTGCACAACATGCCTTATCAGTGGGAAGTCCGGACAGCCACCTACAGCCCCATTACAGCCAGTGCCCTAGCCGCAGTCACCTTGGGAACAAATGTTTGTGGGGAACTTCATTGCATGCTCTCTCATCAGCGGTTCCTGGTGGTTATATATGACCTACACTCAAAATGGCCAGAAGTATATCCAGTTGCCTCAGTTACCACACAAGTGATTCTGCAAACCCTGGACATTTGCTTGCTGGGGCTTGCCCCATGTTATCACTACTGACAATGGGGACCAGCTTATTTTGGCAGACTTTAACTGCTATCTGAACAACAAGAACATCAAACACATCCAGACTGCAATATACAATCCTCAAGCGAACGGAGGAGTTGAGAGATTTAACCAATCCTTGAAAAATGGTATCTGCGCCCACCTGACAGGCTGAGGAAGGTCAGCCCTCCTCCTACTTCTGAGGAGAGACCAGCCTTAACTCTCAGTAGTTTTCCTACCAGTGACCATAACGGAGAAGAACCACGTGAGGCGGCGTTTCCCTCTCCAGCCAGGCGCCACAGACCTACCCATTATCAGGATTTTGACACTACTTTTCACACTTCAACTGGGGAAGGGGGGGGGGGGGGGGGGGGGGGGGGGGGGGTTGTTGTGTCTGTGTTTTGATGTTTAGTGCTGACTGCATCCTAGCCAGCCACTGTTTAATCTGTTTTGGTTTCACAGCAGTTGATGTTGGGATACTGCTTTACGGCTGTTGTACGGCACAGTATGTTTGAACACTGAGTCTAACTGCCGTAAGTTGGTTGAAGGTACAAGAGTCAGAGCAAGCATAATAAATATGATGTTATTGAAGTAAGCATCGTCTGTGCATGTTTATGTACATAACACCCAGGAAGCTGTAGTCTTTTTTTTTTTTTTTTGGGGTTGTAGGGTTGCAATATAAAGTGCAGAGATGTTCAGAGACAATCAATCACCCTGATTGTTGTGTCAAAGGTTTATTGCAGTGTTCATCAAACAACAGAGCACTCCGGAGAATAACGGTCACTTTATCAGTAACAAGTGTATTCTGCCAGGGTAAAGCACGTACATGATTGTTGGTTGATCCTGTTTGGTCCCTTCAGTCCCCCCTTATGGTCCATGACCATAGAACCTGATCTTCGGGTCCCCGTCAGAGTTACTAGCACTTGTTGGGGACCTAATGTCTTAAATGCTCAAAACATTTTGGTAGATGGGTGCAGGTCTCAGGAGTTGCTTTTGTAGATGTCTGCGCTCTCGTTGGTGCGCATGTTCCTCCGCATTCTCCAGAATAGGATGAGTACAATAATCAGGCACACAAATGAGCCTAAGGATGCAATCCTACCCGAGATGTTCCACCACCCAAACCAGTCAGGTCCACCTTTACCAAACTCCCAATCTTTACCAGATGTCTGCGACAGACTTATTTTAGCAAAATCAGTAGCCATATTAGCATGTACCTCAGCTAACATTGCTTCATGTTGAAATTCAGTTAGAGCCGCAGTGATTTTCTTAATTGTTTGATATAAGGGTTTATGACCTTGTGGCAGAGCAATGCTCTGCCCTTTTTAAATTGGCAGGGATGGGGTTAATTTCCCCTACCTGCCTGGGTTTATTATGTTCAGGTGGCTGGGGTTGATTAGTTGATTAAATGATTAACGATCAATCAGCGCCCAGCCACCTGACATAAAAGGAGGCCTCTGCTTCTCATTTGGGAGGAGGGAGCTGAGGAAGCAGGTTGGTGTTTGTGGTTGTGTGTGATTTTTTGAATTTTGCTAAAACCAGTGAAGGCATTGCCCAGCCTGGAAACCTTTATTTTTGTGAGTTTTGCTTTATTTGTGTTTGAGTATCTGTTATTTTGCCCTTGTGCACCTTTATTTTTGTTTATTTATAATAAAATTAGTATTTTTTTGAACTGCAGACTGTCTCTGGGCCTCTATTCACTCGCCAGCCTGCCACAGACCTATTGTGTGCAAAAATGCTTGATCTTGCTGGTCCTGATACCTAATCAGCTGAGGGGGTAAGGGATGTATAACATGGCTGCCTAAAGTCACAGTATAATTTACATGTAAGCAATAACTAATATTAGTAGCACAAAGCCGGGTACCCATTGATAGGTGACGCCGATCGGATGTCACACACCAGTGTGTTTGGCTTAGCTGCACAATTTGCTCAAACCCCCGTAATGAGCATACTACTGCCCTCAATGATAGATTAGTTGCATTCATGCGAGCATTACAAGTACATACACAATTCCTTTAACTTGAATACAACACTCAGTACTGAACCATTACCCACCCAACGTACATTATTGACAGTATAGACATGGTTTCCCTCTCCCCAGCGCTAGCAGCCAACGCAACGCCTGGCATCGTATCGGTGTCCCCGAAGGGATCATAATTTGGTAAGTAATATTGAATATATGTCTGGAGTCTCGATTGGGTGGGTGAGTGCAGCGTCCCATATGTCAGCCACCCATGCAATTCCGAGGCCTCCTCTTTTAGTTCTTAAAGATGATCTGTGTGAGATAGGGAGCCTATTACTTCATAGATCCGTTATATCACGATTAACGTGTGCCACCATGAGGGTCCCCATTTTATAATATCTTCATGTTGTGTAATATTTACATCTGTCATTACAGCCATAATTAAGTCCTTAAGAGATTTCACCACCAGTTTAATAGCAACAACATTATGATGTACCCAAGTAGCTGTATTTATTACATTATTACATTATTATGTACATTATTCATAGTGGACTGAGCTGCCCCAAACCAACCAGCTGCTTCAGATAGAATTTCTCACTTGTGCAGTTTAGGGATATCAGTAGACTGGTAAGTACTCTATTCTACATATCTGGTGAGTGCATTTTTCATCTGGTCTAAGAATACCTTAGTTAGAGATGAGAAATCAGAACACTTGGTCTGGAACAGTTTTAATGAGTAATCACAATGTACTATGACTCGATGCCATACCACCTCTTCAATGAACCCTAATGGTTTCCCCACCTCTATGAGCCCATGTGGTGAAGGGGTGAAGGTCTGAGGACGGGGGGGGGGGCAAAGGGGGATCCGATGGATCCACCGATGCCACGTTTGGTTTCCTGTAATTGTAGCCCTTCTTATGTTACACCATGTGTGAGTTTTGGCAATTTGGTCTAGGCAAGTTTCCTAATTCGGCAATTTGGTCTAGGCAAGTTTCGTAAGAGGATTCATACCATTGTATAACCCTAATTGCCATATCCCATAGGGGTCTGTAGGGGACCACACATGAAGTAGGCTGTGTATGATTCCATTCTCGGAACGGTTGCCTCCTCCTCCCTGGCACTTAGCCTCCCGATATCTCATGATGTATATATTCAGTCATGTTAGTAGGAGTAGAAGGAGAGGGGGAGGTGTCATTGTGGGGTGTAAAGACGTCATTACAGTCTTGGTCAAGGGGATAAGGTCGTTCTGCCCCTAGGTATGGAGGCACGACCTGTTTTTCCTCCTGGTTGCATGCATTGTCCCCGGGGATTGATCTAATGAGTCAAGACAAAACACTTCATGGTTATACATTCGACACAAAACATTCCATGGTTATGCCTTCGTTCCAGAGAATCCATATCCTCTCGCTCCTCTGTCCATCGAGGGGAGGCTTGAGACCTCCTTGATCTGTGGGTAGCAAATGCGTTCACATACAAGCTGAGCTACCCGATCGCCAGCATTAATTTCAAAGGGCTCGGCCCCAGTATTTTGGACCAGGATACCTACATTTCCGGTATAGTCGGCATCCACTATGCAGGCCCCTATGCATATGCCATGCTTAACTGCTAAGCTGGAACGAAGGGCAAACCTGGCATAGGACTCAGGTGGTACTTTTATTTGTATATCTGTCAAAACGAGGCTTTGACTTCCTGGAGGCACCAGGTAGTCATACGCGCTGTATAAATCAAGGCCAGCTGCCATTGGAGAACCCCTAGTGGGCAAGTACCCCGCAGGGGTCAGTTTGACCACTTGGAGGACATCCGCTTCTGCAGTTAGACACGCCACCTTTTGTGGGGGTAGCTCATGTGTCAATCATTTTTGGTAGAGCTTTGTCTGGGTTTTGTGTACCCATTGCCCTTGGTTTTGTTTTTGGATACATACACAGTGTATAGTGTGTTTTCACTGTGATTTGGAGATGAAAATCCCTAGCTGGACTGGGTATGCCTAGTGCAGGGGCCTCACTGATCTTTTGTTTCAGGTCATTGAACCCCTGCTCTGCTTCCTCAGTCCACTCAATAACTTCATATTTCTCGGGTGTGTCTTTTAGTAGTGAATACATAGGTCCTGCTGCTATAGCATAGTCCTGTATGTATTCGCTGACGTAATTAATGGTACCCAAAAACTGTCTTAACTCAGTAACAGTTTGAGGCTTGGGTATCAAGGTGAGGGCCAATTTTCTATCTGGGCTCATAATCTTGCTGTTATAGCTGAGAATATGTCCCAGGTACATTACCTCTTGTTGTAAGAGCTGAGCCTTCTTTGGGTTGACCTTGAACCCTTGGACTTTTAGGAGCAACAAGGTGGCCCTCAGCAGTTCCTTCACTTCTGTAAGAGAGGTACTACACAACAACAAGTCATCCACATATTGCAAAATAGCGCCATGCGGGTTGTCTTTCAAGGGTCTCAGAGCCTTGGCAAGACACTGGTACTACTACTATGATACCCCTGTGGCATGCGGTCCAAGTGTATTGGACCCCTTGCACCGTGAAAGCAAACTTCCATCGATCTGCAGGCCTTATATGTAGGCTTCAGAATACGTTGCTTATATCAAGGACAGAGAACCAGCTGGCCTCAGCTGGTACTTCAGTCAATATAGTGTGGGGGTCAGCTACTATCTATATCCCTCTTGGCAGGGCTTGATTCAAGCATTGGTAGTCGATTGTAAGCCTCCACTTGCCCTCTCCCTTAGGGACTGACCAAATTGGGCTGTTTGTGGGGGAGTTACACTCGACTACAATCCCTTGCATTAGTAAATCAGTAATAATGCCCTTTACTGCTGTCACTGCTTCAGGCTTGACAGGGTACTGCCGTTGTGGAAGATGGGTGTCTCCTTCAATTGTGATAAGCATGCCCACTGCCTTACCGCAGCCATTGCTGTGCAGAGCCCACACTTCCGGGTACTGCTCAGTCACGTCCTGGAGCGTGAGAGGGAAAGATAAGACATACATTACATCTAACTCTAAAATGTTTTGCTCATGCGTTTTAGCATGATACATTTCG
Organism: Polyodon spathula; assembly: GCF_017654505.1. Lineage (NCBI taxonomy): Eukaryota > Metazoa > Chordata > Actinopteri > Acipenseriformes > Polyodontidae > Polyodon > Polyodon spathula. Next base: position 3,175,258 of record NC_054574.1, on the reverse strand, counting down.
ACTAACGCGGATTGTGATCCACTTACAAATTCCACGGGTTCAGTTCTAAATGCTATTTACGTACCTCCATTGACTCCTTCGATTACTACAAACTCCTTTGTTACCGTGATTGGCAGATTCCAGCCCCAGTATCAACTAACATTTTACATGGGTGGCCTCTTACCTCCCCCCCCCCCTTTGCTCCGACCGAGACCACCGCACGTCGCTCCCCTATCTGTACCTGCAGCCGTTGCAACATTCTTACATATTCACTGTAATCTCCTTGCGGTTCTTCTGCCGTTTCAGACTTTCCTGTAGCCACTACCACTTTCCAACACATCATCTTTAAGTATCAATACGGCCATAATTAAAGCATTGCTTAAAATCGTATTCATTCTAAAACTTGGTGTGATTTCGCAGCTGTGAGCTGTGCCTTCAACATCTATTATTAACACACCTCTGCTGCTGGACAACTGCCCAGGCACCTTATCTGCATATTGCCTGCTCTCTGGCAACACGCCCAGAATTTTATCTTGCACTGCTTCTTTGAGCTAAACTTCTGCTTCCAGTCCTATTGCATCGCCGTTGCGATCCATATTTTATTTTAATCCACTCTCTTATATCCCCTCCTGAACTAAAGCTTTCCGTTCTCAAACTGTGACAGATTCTGTCCCTTTTCACATTCTGAGCTGCACTCGGCTATTTCGTGAACACAGTTTACGTGTTCCCACTCATACTTATGTAAAGGTCACATAGTGTTAAACATCTGCCTTTTCTGAAATGTTGCTTTATCTTTTGCTTAAACAAAACCAATCTAACCCAAGCAATTTATTAATAAAATTATCATACTAAACTGACTTCTTACCAATATAATTTCCCAGTATGACAAGTTACTGTACTTCGTGGATTTATTAATGGTTTGTTTTCTTTTGCACCTTAAATTTACACATTGTGGGTGCGCTCATGGACTTTAACTAGGGTTTTATGCCAATACCCTCATCCGCCCCACTTCATGACAGTATATGTAAGAGGTTTTTCCTATTAACAGGTTGTCCTAACTCACAAATAGGTCAACATATAATAGCCAACAGACAAACATATATTACATACATATGTAACACCCAGTTCAGAGACTCCACATTATGCTCAACTGTTGCTACTTGAAATATGCCTATAGTGTTACATGTATGGTATAATCTTCACAACCATACAGCTTGCTAGCAGGGGTGGCCACAAACACAATACAACTGTCCTTTACAACACACACACTAGTATCTGTCACGAAAATATTTTTAATGTTCTCGTCTAGATCCCTTATTTTGTTTCACTTTGAGTCCCTGACTTATACTATCATTGCGTTATACATGATTTATTAATGTCTCAGTTACCACATTAATCTAGTTATCATCACCTCTCCTTTTAGAAGCTCCATACAAAATTAATTGTGTCCAACATAAACAAAACATCTCGTATATGTGCAAATAAAACCAATTACTACTAGTAACTTTGGTGCTTCATTAAACCAAGTGTTCTCCATTCAAGAAAACTATATTTCCCTGTTTAGTTCAATACAAATTAAACAATCATCAATATGCAGACTCTTGAAAATAAAACGTTGATTTAATTCTGGATTTTAGAAACCAAATATTATTCTCCCTGCCATTCTCTGGCTTTCCACTCTAAATAACCCCAATCTTTTTCGTCCTTTTCTTCTCCCCTTGATTTTACATCAAGATCGGGTTCAGCCAAAGCCCTTTTGGCACTGTACCAAGTCCTTTGTTCCTTTTTGAAACCACTTAGTCTGCTTGTGGTCTGGGCTGTCTGATTGCCAACCCTTTTTTTTTTAGTGCTTTCTTCCTGCTGTTTGCGAAGTACCCTCGCACTCTATATCGTCTGCCTCCTTCTTCAATATACTCCCTGAGAGCTATATCTTCTGGTCGCTACTTAGATATATTTTTTTAATCTATATCGTCCGCCTCCTTCTTCAATATACTCCCTGAGAGCTATATCTTCTGCTCGCTACTTAGATATATTTTTTTAAATCTATATCGTCCGCCTCCTTCTTCAATATACTCCCTGAGAGCTATATCTTCTGCTCGCTACTTAGATATATTTTTTTAAATCTATATCGTCCGCCTCCTTCTTCAATATACTCCCTGAGAGTGCTCTGCTCGCTACTTAGATATATTTTTTTAATCCCCCCCCTTCACAGAGACCCCCCCCCCCCCCCCGTTACTAGAGCTACAGTACTAACTATGCAGTGACGGTGCCTACCAGACACACACTCCACTACCTAGTTACAACCAAATGAACACACTCAATACCTTTTACTCATTACACCTATGCAACTTCACAACCCACAGGTTTTTGATTCCAATTCACCCGCCACGCACTCAAACGGTATCGCTTACCCCAGACATCTAATCACGAGTCTGCACACCAACAGAAGCGCAACGAACATTCTGGAATCCTGCCGACAACGCCAATTTGTAGGGTCGCAAAATAAAGTGCATAGATGTCAGAGATAATCAGTAGCCACCGATTTTTGCATCAAAGGTTTACTGCAGTGGTCATAAAAATACAGAGCGCTCCGGAGAATAACAGTCACTTCATCAATAACTAATGTATTCTGCCGGGGTAAAGCACATACATGGGTTATATAGTTTCTACATAAAATCATCTGCTCCTATCAGGATTTAGCATGCAGCAGACAATTCATCCATCCCTACCCCCTAAACTCATACACTCAACCAATAAAGGATAGCTGTGGGGCATGATTGCCCCCTCCGTTGCGGTTGTTATGTTCACTTCGGCCTAGAATTTATGACCTAGCAAGCAAGCAGGCATTGCCCTTCTTCTACCATTCCCCCACTGCCCCGGGACATCTGACCCAACCTAATGGTGTACTGAAACATTCTGCCCTTCCCCCTTCCTTTCACAAATTCCTTACTAAACATTGTAAAATCGCACCCAAATGATCGTTGGTTGATACTGTTATCCTGTTTGGTTCCTTCACTCCTATCAGGATTTGGCACGCAGCACACAATTCTTTGTCCTTACCCCCTAAACCTGTCTCCTCTATCAGTTTAACCAATGGATAGCAACTGTAGAGCTTGATTTCTTTGCTTTAATGAGAAAACAGAGGACTTTGGGGAAACACAGCAGCAGCTCAAAGTCAAACAGCCGCGTGTGTTTTTCTAATAACAAACAAGCTGAAACTCGGATCAGCTGATTCAAATTCAGTGCCGTTCTGAGACACGGGCGAGGGGAGGAGCCGACAGCACAGCACAACAACGCAGTTAAACGAGGCAGTCTTCCCAGCGACAACGAGTGGGAGAAGTACAGGCGTGGAAAAGTACAGAGCAGTTTAGAAGCAGTTTGAAAGCAGGTTGACAGCTGCAGAAGAAACTAAACTTCAAAAAAAAAAACCTCAACATGGTCTTCAAGCCAGTAATCTGTGACACCTGCTTGATGTGGGAAATCCGAGAAAACCCAGCAGAGCTAAACCAAGTGTGCGTAAAGTGCCGCGCAATCCAGGATTTGCATAAACTAGTAAGTATGCTAGAAATGGAGCTGGAAGAAGTGAGACAGCAACAGGATCTTGAGGAACTGGCACACCCACAATTCATGGAAGTCTGCATCACCCCTAACAGACTGAAAGCCACCAGGGAGATAGAAAGTCAGAACAGCTGGGTTCAGGTAGGCAGAAGCAGGGAAAAAAAGAAACTTCGTCAAACACAACCACCAGAAATCAAAACAACCAACAGATTTGAGTCACTTCAGAATTTTGATGAGCAGAACCAACAACAAGAGAATGAAAGGAACAACATCCAGGACCCTATTGACAGTGGTGACCAGACAGCAAAAAGAAGGGAGGTCATGATTGTTGGGGACTCCATATTGAGAAACACAGCAAGTTCAGTTCGCAGTTTGGACCCCCTTACTACAATAGTGTGCTGCCTTCCGGGAGCCTCGGTCAAGCACATCACTGAAAACGTGGACAGGCTCCTAGAACGAACAGGAGACGACCCGGTAGTAGTCGTCCACATCGGTACAAACAACATTGGAAGAGACAGACCAAAATCCCTGCAAAACAAATTCAGAGAGCTAGGAAGGAAATTAAAAGAGAAAACCAAAACTGTGGTATTTTCTGGTATACTACCGGCACCTTGCAAAGGACCATATGGACAGCTGGAAATAATTAATCAAAACGCATGGCTGAAGACGTGGTGCACACAGGAAGGCTTCACCTATCTTGATCATTGGACCACATTCTACAACGAGGACTATCTGTATAGACGGGATGGACTGCATTTAAATAACAAGGGAACCAGTCTACTTGGAGAAAAGATCCTCGAGCAGGTTCAGAAGCATTTAAACTAGAAAGGAAGGGGGGAGAAATCAACAAAAAAACAGAAGGGAGACCGCATCAAAACAAGAACAACAACTCAGATAAGACAACCATTAAATGTATTTATCTAAATGCTAGAAGTATCAGAAACAAAATTCTAGAACTTGAAGCTACTGCACTAACAGGTAACTCTGATGTGATAGGTGTTACAGAAACATGGTTGTCTGAGAGTGATGGGGACGAATATAATATTTGTGGGTATACACTGTATAGGAAAGACAGGCAGGACAGAAGAGGAGGAGGGGTAGCGCTATACATAAGAAACAGTCTTGAAGCCCAGGTGTTAAACCTGGACAAAGAAAATAAAACCGAATCAATATGGGTCAGAATAACAGACAAAAATTCAAAAGGCATAATAATAGAAGCATGCTATAGACCGCCAGATTCAGACGGTGAGCACAATAATCTGTTATACAATGACATTAGAAATGTGTGTAGCTAAGGAGAAGCCATACTAATGGGGGATTTCAACTTCCCCCAAATAAAATGGGAAAACCCGGTGGGTAGCGCGAAGGATGAAATAGAAATGGTGGAAATGACAAATGACTGCTTCCTAACACAATTTGTGAAGGCACCCACTAGAGGGGAGGCATGCCTTGATTTAGTCTTTTCAAATAACGAAGATAGAATAACTAAAACAGAGGTCAGAGAACCACTGGCAAACTCAGACCACAACATGGCCTCATTTGAAGTGTTTTTTAAATCCCCAAAAGTAAAGACTAAAGCTAAGGTTTACAACTTTAGAAAAGCAAACTATGAAGGTATGAAACAGAGACTAACAAAAGTAGATTGGAGTAAAATAGAGAAAACACCCACAGAAGAAGGATGGTTGTTCTTCAAAAATGTAGTACTAGAGGCGCAAAACAATTATATCCCTAAAGTAGACAAATCTAAATGTAAAACTAAATTGCCAAAATGGTTTAATAGATCAATTAAAAAAAATATTCAGCGAAAAAAGGCACTTTACAGAGCATTAAAAAAGGACCAAAAAGAAAGTACGCAGAAAGAGTACACAGAACTGCAAACGCAAGTCAAAAAGGAAGTTAGAAAGGCCAAGAGAGAAATAGAAATAAACATTGCTAAGGGAGCTAAAACCAATTCCAAAATGTTTTTCCAATATTACAACAGCAAGAGAACATTCAAAGAGGAGATTAAATGTTTAAGAGATACAAATGGCAAAATCGTAGATGAAGAAAAAAAAAATAGCAAATATGTTAAATGATTACTTTGCACAAGTTTTTACAAAGGAAGATACTGACAACATGCTCCACATGTCATCCAGTTCCAGTAAATAACTTTAGCATAACTGAGGCAGAAGTGTTAAAGGGACTAGGAGCTCTTAAAATAAACAAATCCCCTGGGCCGGATGAGATCCTCCCAGTAGTACTCAAAGAAATGAAAGAAGTAATTTACAAACCGCTAACCAAGATCATGCAGCAGTCTCTTGACACAGGGGTGGTACCGACAGACTGGAAAATTGCAAACGTAATACCGATCCACAAAAAGGGAAACAAAACTGAACCAGGTAACTACAGACCAGTAAGCCTGACTTCTATTATATGCAAACTTATGGAAACTATAATAAGATCCAAAATGGAAAATTACCTATATGGTAACAGTATCCTGGGAGACAGTCAACATGGTTTTAGGAAAGGGAGATCGTGCCTAACTAACTTGCTTGATTTTTTTGAGGATGCAACATCGATAATAGATAATTGCAAAGCATATGACATGGTTTATTTAGATTTCCAGAAAGCTTTTGACAAAGTCCCGCACAAAAGATTAATTCTCAAACTGAACGCAGTTGGGATTCAAGGAAACACATGTACATGGATTAGGGAGTGGTTAACATGTAGAAAACAGAAAGTACTGATTAGAGGAAAAACCTCAGAATGGAGTGTGGTAACCAGCGGTGTACCACAGGGATCAGTATTAGGTCCTCTGCTATTCCTAATCTACATTAATGATTTAGATTCTGGTATAGTAAGCAAACTTGTTAAATTTGCAGACGACACAAAAGTAGGAGGAGTGGCAAACACTGTTGCAGCAGCAAAGGTCATTCAAAATGATCTAGACAAGATTCAGAACTGGGCAGACACATGGCAAATGACATTTAATAGAGAAAAGTGTAAGGTACTGCACGCAGGAAATAAAAATATACATTATAAATATCATATGGGAGATATTGAAATTGGAGAAGGAATCTGTGAAAAAGACCTAGGAGTTTTTGTTGACTCAGAAATGTCTTCATCTAGGCAATGTGGGGAAGCTATAAAAAAGGCTAACAAGATGCTCGGATACATTGTGAAAAGTGTTGAATTTAAATCAAGGGAAGTAATGTTAAAACTGTACAATGCACTTGTAAGACCTCATCTTGAATATTGTGTGCAGTTCTGGTCACCTCGCTATAAAAAAGATATTGCTGCTCTAGAAAGAGTGCAAAGAAGAGCGACCAGAATTATTCCGGGCTTAAAAGGCATGTCATATGCAGACAGGCTAAAAGAATTGAATCTGTTCAGTCTTGAACAAAGAAGACTACGTGGCGACCTAATTCAAGCATTCAAAATTCTAAAAGGTATTGACAGTGTCGACCCAAGGGACTTTTTCAGCCTGAAAAAAGAAACAAGGACCAGGGGTCACAAATGGAGATTAGACAAAGGTGCATTCAGAACAGAAAATAGGAGACACTTTTTTACACAGAGAATTGTGAGGGTCTGGAATCAACTCCCCAATAATGTTGTTGAAGCTGACACCCTGGGATCCTTCAAGAAGCTGCTTGATGAGATTTTGGGATCAATAAGCTACTAACAACCAAACGAGCAAGATGGGCCGAATGGCCTCCTCTCGTTTGTAAACTTTCTTATGTTCTTATGTTCTTATGTTCTTAATTACTGTTTTTAACCTATTAGCCATTACCTTTGCTAAAAGCTTATAATCTACGCATAACAAAGTGATTGGACGCCAATTTTTTATGTCCAATCTATCTCCTTTCTTTTTATAAATTAGTGTAATCACACCCTCTCGAAGTGAAGCTGGCATTTTCCCACTATCCAGGAATTCATTATAAACTTCTAAGAGATCAGGCCAAATTACCTCCCACAGAGCCAAGTACAGCTCCACCGGCAGCCCATCACCACCAGGGGTCTTATTCTTTTTACAAGACTTGACCGCCTCCCCCAACTCTGACAGAGAAAGTGGCCTGCCCAAAAAATTTTTAGAATCATCCTCCTCCAAGGTGTTAGGGATCTTGGAAAAAAACAACTCACATAAATCTGGGTTAGATGTTTTCTCAGAATACAAAGATGAATAAAAATCTCCAATAACATTTAGAATATCAATTTTAGATTTCATCACATTCTGTTGGGAGTCATACACTTCAGAAACACTAGACACATTTGCATGAACCTTTTTAAAAAAGAACCTGCTACAAGTTTAATCTTTTTCTAGCGTTTCGACCTTAGATCTAAACATGATCTTTTTGGCCTCTTCTTGAAAAAACTTCTTTAACTCAGCCTTGGCACCCTCTATTTCTTCCCTCACCTCCCAACCAGACTCCAACAAAACAAACAAAGATTGTAACTGGGCTTGTACTTTAACAAAACCCCTCTTTTTCATTCTATTCAACTCTACTTTTTTTAATAAAAAAACTCTTAATTTTCATCTTCACATGTTCCCATCAATCTCCCAGACATTCAAAACAGCATTTAAGTGACCTCCAATTTACAAAATACTCCTTTAGTTCATTAACATTTTTCTCAGACAAGAGGTCCACGTTCAACTTCCAGACCCCACGCCCTGAAGAACAGGGAATATCAGCTGTAAAACATAAAGCTTTGTGGTCTGAAAAGAAAACTGGTAAAGTCGAACAGCTTTGAATGTTAAACACAGGGGAAAGAAAAAAGAAATCAATATGTGAAGCTGCAGACCCATCTGCTCGGGCCCAAGTAAACATCCCGGCCTGTTTACCCACATCCACCAATCGAGCAGACTTCACCATGTTGCTTAAAAAGAGAGATGATTTATCCAGCTTAACACTTGATGAACCAGATCTACCATCTGGATCAATTACACAATTGAAATCCCCCACCAAAATAACAGGCTTAGAAACCACTAAATAGGGAGGAACCGACTAAAATAAATCATATCTTTCATTTTTAAAGGGGGATGCATATACATTAATTAACCTGGAAGGGAAATCCTTGTACAGAATATCAACTAACAATAGATGGCCAGGTACCACTTCTTTCCTTTCCAAAATGTTGAAATCTTTCCCTTTAAAAAGAACCGCCACCCCTGAAGATTTGCAATCATTCCCCCCAGACCAGATGGAAGGCCCATAAGACCACCACTTCGATAGATTCCGAGCCCCATGAGGAATGGAACATTCCTGTAAAAAAAAGACATCACAATTCTGAGAGGCCAGGAAAGAAAGAATTGAGACCAACCTAACAGTGCTTTTCACACTGCGAACATTAATGGACATATACTATAGGCTAATCATTAAAAAGGAAAGAAAAACAAAGAAAAAAACACACAAAGCACAAACTGTTAAGAGTCTGGCCTACTCGGGGCACCTTTAGGCATACCGGTGATGTCACAAAAAACCTGTACATTCCCAAAACACATGTCCTCTGAGTTCACAGAGGCAGGGGAGACAGTATCAATTTCAAGACCTGGACTGGCACCTCCGTCCGAGCCAACTGAAGAGTCAGAAGTCCCGAACTCAAAACCTTGAGAACATCCTGGCACCCCCCCAGAGTCTGAAGACTCCATAAAGTCTGAAATATCCTCATTACCAACATAAGCAGAAACTGACACACTGGAATCAGATCTGCTGATTTTTGCAGCCTGTTCATCCTCTAAGTCTATTTCCTTTCGGCTGCTCTTCACTCTGGGATCAAGGATCGTTGCAGAATACCTAACCTCTGACTCCTGAGTATCCATTATATCACCCCATGAACTACTGCCACCAGCAACCCCCGAAGATGCTCCAGCAACAGCAGTTGCAAGGACACAGGAAACCTGGCTGAAATCAACATCACCACCAGCCTCGGCCACGACGCCAGCGGAACCTGCAGCAGAAACAGAGACCACAGGAGCCACGGCAGCGGCCGCAGCAGCAACAGGAACCACAACCTGACCAGCCACTGGCGCAGCAGGAAGAGCAGCAGCAGGACCCGCAGAAAGACTAGCACCCGGAGCAGCGTCCACAGCCTCGGACACCTCTCCAGATATGGAAGCCCGAACAACCGGAATAGAACAGGCACCCCTTGGATCCTCCGAAGCCGAGCGAAGAGCCTCCGCATAACTTCGACCCTGTGTGGACAGTTCTTAAAAACCTGCTCCTGAGAACCACACAGATTACACTCCACAGGAGACGCACATCCAGATGCTGTGTGACCCTCCGTCTGGCATTTCCTGCAGAAATCAGCCACACATGCCTCTGCAGTGTGTCCCTCCCTTTCACACTTCTGACATCTATCGGCTGACCCGGGTAGTATAAATACCCCCTGTTCCCGCCAATTGAAAAGGAGGCTGGTGGATGTATCACCCCTCCTTCCACTGTACTGCAGGGCCTCAGCCTTACACGGAACTGTCTCTTAGCATTCCAAATCCCCAGTGAATCTCTGATTTTGGAACCAAAGCTTAAAACGTCACAAAACCTTTTCAGACAGGTGACAATGTCCTCATCTTGAACAAAAGGGTTGTACATATGAACCGTTAAAGGTCTAATCTCCCTTACAAACAAAGGCTCAATCACAAAATCTGACAAACGAACGAAGTCTTTACCTTCAAGACATTTCTTCCATACTTTTGAGCAGGTACTTGCAGTTGAGAACGTCACATCGAATATCCAACGAGATGTAACATCCTGTAGGCAGTAGATATCCGCGGTAGAACATCCAAGATTTCCCAGCACAATCTTACTTGCAAAATCTGTCCTTCCCAGCACCGGTAGCACTACATCTTTCTTCTTCAAGTTAAACCTGACCGTGTTCAGCAATCGCACCCCTTGGGCCGATGAATCTTCCGCCGATGCCGACGCCATCGCCTTCTCCTTCTCCTTCTCCTTCTCCTTCTTCACACAATCCTCTGCTGCGGTCAAGCCACATAAATTGGATCTGAGCCAAGAGACCAAGAAGCGATGCCCACAATGGTTTTGGCCAAACGCCCTGGGCGCGGCCGCCCGCCAGAGAAGCCGTGGTACTTGCCTCTCGGGCGGAGGGAAAGAAAGAAAGGTAGGTGCCGGGCTCCAACGGGGGCGATTGTCCTTTCTGTGCTCGTTCTGCTTTTAAACTCCAGGTGGAGCCCCTCCCTGAGGGGAAGGGCTCTCCAAAAATTGGATCGAACTCGTAAATGCTCCTCTCCACGGAAATCTTTAGTAAAAGGCGAAAGATTTATTCAAGCTGTAGAGAAGCCAGAGTGTGCCTTTGTTGGCGGCCAAGCCCTTCCGGCCGGCCCAAAGGCCCTCCCCTCTGCCAAGCGGCAGCAAGGCCACGCAAAACAAAAACAGGGAACTCTTCCCAAAACGCATCTGCCGTTCCGCCCCGGCGAAAGGGCGCTTTGCTGCTGCTGCTGCCGCCGCCTTGAAAGCCAGGGCTCCTTGCTTGCCCCACTCAACAGCTCCGAATCCGCTTTACAGCTGCGCTACTCTCCTCCTCCCGCGAGCGCAAGGCCTTCTGGGTACACTCGCCTGCTGCGTGTGTTAGGCCTGCCTGAATATTAAATATTTAAAAAAAAAAAAGCGCTCTCTCTCTCTATCTCTCTCTCTCTGTTGACCTTTCTGAGAACTGTGCATCGTTCCCGGTGGTACTGCAATACCGGGTCGATGCGTGGAGTGGACGGAGCAAGCCCCGCTTCCATCTCCCGCTTCCAAAAATCTATTTAATATAGACGGTCCCCCTATGGGGGACGTATCAGATATTAAACTGATAGGAACAGACTTTTTTTTTTTTTTTATTAATGAAAAAAATACACATACATAAATCCACAAAACACACTTACACATCACAATACAAATACATATAATCACAAAAAGAAACAAACTTATTACATACCACAAAACCGACACATTAAATTCCCAGATTATGCAACAGAACCAAACACATAAACCCTTACACGAAAATCCTATTCTCATAACCCAGTCCATATCAAAATCCTGACACCATTCAAATCCATTCCTGACAAAATCTTCATCCAATACTCAATACCCAGTCCACTCCAGAATCCAAATCCATCTCAAAAACCATTTCCATTTACATTCCGTAATCCAAACTCTTCTTCCAGTTCAGTCCAAAACCATCCATTTCCAAATCCTGATCCGATCCTTTCAACAGTCCATCTCCATATCTTCATCCGGTCCCAAAACATAATCCAAAACCATTTCTTCTTTCAGTCCGTTCCATACCTTCTGCCAATCCTTTCCACAACCATATATGCAAATTACCATATCCATTGTCCAAATCTTCATCCAGTCCATTACATATTTCAACTCCGTATCGTCACAACCATATCCTTAATACAATTCCTATCCCAGTCCGTTCCAAAAACACTGCATCAAACCGTTTCCGTTTCCAAACTCATAACCCAGTCCATTCCAAAACTCCATAAACGATCTTCAATCCGCTTTCAATTTCCATTTCCATTTCTATTTCTATTTCTATTTCCATTTCTTTGAATCTGTCACCTCCACTTCCAGGGAACGCCTTGATCTCAGCCAAGCTCCGGCCAGTGCTGTGACTCTACACACACACATGATCTGAACCAAGAGGCCGAGAAGCGATGCCCACAATGGTTTTGGCCAAACGCCCCGGGCGCGGCCGCCCGCCAGAGAAGCCGTGGTACTTGCTTCTCGGGCGGAGAGAAAGAAAGAAAGGTAGGTGCCAGGCTCCAACGGGGGCGACCGCCCTTTCTGTGCTCGTTCTGCTTTTAAACTCCAGGTGGAGCCCCTCCCTGAGGGGAAGGGCTCTCCAAAAATTGGATCGAACTCGTAAATGCTCCTCTCCACGGAAATCTTTAGTAAAAGGCGAAAGATTTATTCAAGCTGTAGAAAAGCCAGAATGTGCCTTTGCTGGCGGCCGAGCCCTTCCGGCCGGCCCAAAGGCCCTCCCCTCTGCCAAGCGGCAGCAAGGCCACGCAAAACAAAAACAGGGAACTCTTCCCAAAACGCATCTGCCGTTCCGCCCCGGCGAAAGGGCGCTTTGCTGCTGCTGCTGCCGCCGCCTTGAAAGCCAGGGCTCCTTGCTTGCCCCACTCAACAGCTCCGAATCCGCTTTACAGCTGCACTACTCTCCTCCTCCCGCGAGTGCAAGGCCTTCTGGGTACACTCGCCTGCTGCGTGTGTTAGGCCTGCCTGAATATTAAATATTTAAAAAAAAAAAAAAAAAAAAAAAAACAAAAATAGCGGGAAAACAGCACGTCCCAGAAAAAGGGAGGTGGGGGGGGGGGCACCCTTTAGCGCTCTCTCTCTCTCTCTCTCTTTTGACCTTTCTGAGAACTGTGCACCGTTCCCGGTGGTACTGCAATACCGGGTCGATGCGTGGAGTGGACGGAGCAAGCCCCGCTTCCATCTCCCGCTTCCTAAAATCAATTTAATATAGACGGTCCCCCTATGGGGGACGTATGAGATATTAAACTGATAGGAACAGACTTTTTTTTTTTATTATTAATGAAAAAAATACACATACATAAATCCACAAAACACACTTACACATCACAATACAAATACATATAATCACAAAAAGAAACAAACTTATTACATACCACAAAACCGACACATTAAATTCCCAGATTATGCAACAGAACCAAACACATAAACCCTTACACGAAAATCCTATTCTCATAACCCAGTCCATATCAAAATCCTGACACCATTCAAATCCATTCCTGACAAAATCTTCATCCAATACTCAATACCCAGTCCACTCCAGAATCCAAATCCATCTCAAAAACCATTTCCATTTACATTCCGTAATCCAAACTCTTCTTCCAGTTCAGTCCAAAACCATCCATTTCCAAATCCTGATCCGATCCTTTCAAAAGTCCATCTCCATATCTTCATCCGGTCCCAAAACATAATCCAAAACCATTTCTTCTTTCAGTCCGTTCCATACCTTCTGCCAATCCTTTCCACAACCATATATGCAAATTACCATATCCATTGTCCAAATCTTCATCCAGTCCATTACATATTTCAACTCCGTATCGTCACAACCATATCCTTAATACAATTCCTATCCCAGTCCGTTCCAAAAACACTGCATCAAACCGTTTCCGTTTCCAAACTCATAACCCAGTCCATTCCAAAACTCCATAAACGATCTTCAATCCGCTTTCAATTTCCATTTCCATTTCCATTTCTATTTCTATTTCTATTTCTATTTCTATTTCTATTTCTATTTCTATTTCTATTTCTATTTCTATTTCTATTTCTATTTCCATTTCTTTGAATCTGTCACCTCCACTTCCAGGGAACGCCTTGATCTCAGCCAAGCTCCGGCCAGTGCTGTGACTCTACACACACACATGATCTGAACCAAGAGGCTGAGAAGCGATGCCCACAATGGTTTTGGCCAAACGCCCCGGGCGCGGCCGCCCGCCAGGGAAGCCGTGGTACTTGCTTCTCGGGCGGAGAGAAAGAAAGAAAGGTAGGTGCCAGGCTCCAACGGGGGCGACCGCCCTTTCTGTGCTCGTTCTGCTTTTAAACTCCAGGTGGAGCCCCTCCCTGAGGGGAAGGGCTCTCCAAAAATTGGATCGAACTCGTAAATGCTCCTCTCCACGGAAATCTTTAGTAAAAGGCGAAAGATTTATTCAAGCTGTAGAAAAGCCAGAGTGTGCCTTTGCTGGCGGCCGAGCCCTTCCGGCCGGCCCAAAGGCCCTCCCCTCTACCAAGCGGCAGCAAGGCCACGCAAAACAAAAAAAGGGAACTCTTCCCAAAACGCATCTGCCGTTCCGCCCCGGCGAAAGGGCGCTTTGCTGCTGCTGCTGCCGCCGCCTTGAAAGCCAGGGCTCCTTGCTTGCCCCACTCAACAGCTCCGAATCCGCTTTACAGCTGCGCTCCTCTCCTCCTCCCGCGAGCGCAAGGCCTTCTGGGTACACTCGCCTGCTGCGTGTGTTAGGCCTGCCTGAATATTAAATATTAAAAAAAAAAAAAAAAAAAAAAAAAAAAAGAACAAAAATAGCAGGAAAACAGCACGTCCCAGAAAAAGGGAGGTGGGGGGGCACCCTTTAGCGCTCTCTCTCTCTCTCTCTCTCTCTTTTGACCTTTCTGAGAACTGTGCACCGTTCCCGGTGGTACTGCAATACCGGGTCGATGCGTGGAGTGGACGGAGCAAGCCCCGCTTCCATCTCCCGCTTCCAAAAATCTATTTAATATAGACGGTCCCCCTATGGGGGACGTATCAGATATTAAACTGATAGGAACAGACTTTTTTTTTTTTTTTTTTAATGAAAAAAATACACATACATAAATCCACAAAACACACTTACACATCACAATACAAATACATATAATCACAAAAAGAAACAAACTTATTACATACCACAAAACCGACACATTAAATTCCCAGATTATGCAACAGAACCAAACACATAAACCCTTACACGAAAATCCTATTCTCATAACCCAGTCCATATCAAAATCCTGACACCATTCAAATCCATTCCTGACAAAATCTTCATCCAATACTCAATACCCAGTCCACTCCAGAATCCAAATCCATCTCAAAAACCATTTCCATTTCCATTCCGTAATCCAAACTCTTCTTCCAGTTCAGTCCAAAACCATCCATTTCCAAATCCTGATCCGATCCTTTCAAAAGTCCATCTCCATATCTTCATCCGGTCCCAAAACATAATCCAAACCATTTCTTCTTTCAGTCCTTTCCACAACCATATATGCAAATTACCATATCCATTGTCCAAATCTTCATCCAGTCCATTACATATTTCAACTCCGTATCGTCACAACCATATCCCTATCCTTAATACAATTCCTATCCCAGTCCGTTCCAAAAACACTGCATCAAACCGTTTCCGTTTCCAAACTCGTAACCCAGTCCATTCCAAAACGCCATAAACGATCTTCAATCCGCTTTCAATTTCCATTTCAATTTCTATTTCTATTTCCATTTCTTTGAATCTGTCACCTCGACTTCCAGGGAAAACCCGGTGGGTAGCGCGAAGGATGAAATAGAAATGGTGGAAATGACAAATGACTGCTTCCTAACACAATTTGTGAAGGCACCCACTAGAGGGGAGGCATGCCTTGATTTAGTCTTTTCAAATAACGAAGATAGAATAACTAAAACAGAGGTCAGAGAACCACTGGCAAACTCAGACCACAACATGGTCTCATTTGAAGTGTTTTTTAAATCCCCAAAAGTAAAGACTAAAGCTAAGGTTTACAATTTTAGAAAAGCAAACTATGAAGGTATGAAACAGAGACTAACAGAAGTAGATTGGAGTAAAATAGAGAAAACACCCACAGAAGAAGGATGGTTGTTCTTCAAAAATGTAGTACTAGAGGCGCAAAACAATTATATCCCTAAAGTAGACAAATCTAAATGTAAAACTAAATTGCCAAAATGGTTTAATAGATCAATTAAAAGAAATATTCAGTGAAAAAAGGCACTTTACAGAGCATTAAAAAAGGACCAAAAAGAAAGTACGCAGAAAGAGTACACAGAACTGCAAACGCAAGTCAAAAAGGAAGATAGGAAGGCCAAGAGAGAAATAGAAATAAACATTGCTAAGGGAGCTAAAACCAATTCCAAAATGTTTTTTCCAATATTACAACAGCAAGAGAACATTCAAAGAGGAGATTAAATGTTTAAGAGATACAAATGGCAAAATCGTAGAGGAAGAAAAAAAAATAGCAAATATGTTAAATGATTACTTTTCACAAGTTTTTACAAAGGAAGATACTGACAACATGCCCCACATGTCATCCAGTTCCTATCCAGTTTTAAATAACTTTAGCATAACTGAGGCAGAAGTGTTAAAGGGACTAGGAGCTCTTAAAATAAACAAATCCCCTGGGCCGGATGAGATCCTCCCAGTAGTACTCAAAGAAATGAAAGAAGTAATTTACAAACCGCTAACCAAGATCATGCAGCAGTCTCTTGACACAGGGGTGGTACCGACAGACTGGAAAATTGCAAACGTAATACCGATCCACAAAAAGGGAAACAAAACTGAACCAGGTAACTACAGACCAGTAAGCCTGACTTCTATTATATGCAAACTTATGGAAACTATAATAAGATCCAAAATGGAAAATTACCTATATGGTAACAGTATCCTGGGAGACAGTCAACATGGTTTTAGGAAAGGGAGATCGTGCCTAACTAACTTGCTTGATTTTTTTGAGGATGCAACATCGATAATGGATAATTGCAAAGCATATGACATGGTTTATTTAGATTTCCAGAAAGCTTTTGACAAAGTCCCGCACAAAAGATTAATTCTCAAAATGAACGCAGTTGGGATTCAAGGAAACACATGTACATGGATTAGGGAGTGGTTAACATGTAGAAAACAGAAAGTACTGATTAGAGGAAAAACCTCAGAATGGAGTGTGGTAACCAGCGGTGTACCACAGGGATCAGTATTAGGTCCTCTGCTATTCCTAATCTACATTAATG
>NC_054574.1:3132724-3157724 GCF_017654505.1 Polyodon spathula | reverse complement strand
TAATGTTGGGAAGTTATTATTGTGGGAAGTTATAATTAGTGCCGCAGTGTGTTTGTTGAAGAATTGGTCCAGGGATTCAAGAGCTCAATTGAAAGAGACGTTGCAGGGCAGCCTGATTTTCTGCTCATTTTTCATATACACTTATTTTCCAATCAGTGGTTTATACAGTACCAGTCAAAAGTTTGAGTCCACCTGCTTGAAATCAGGTTTTTCTTGATTATCTATGCTTTTAACTGTAAGAAATTGTCTATAAACACTTAATATTTCATTATATGATACGTGTACGTATATAAACTGATAATCATAAGTGAATTGCATTCAAAAATTAAACTTTTAAATAAAAATGTAAATCTTGTCCATTTCAATTAAATGGTCACCCAAAAGCAAGGGGATTTCAGTCTGAAGCCCAAGTCAGTTAAAAGTCTAAAATGTGTATAACACCGTGCTAGAACACTGGCCTGATTATAAAAGTGTCTTTGTTAGATGTTCTCTGAGTTAACTAGCATTTTACCTAATTAACCTTTTTTCACCAATTATTGTTAACAGGTGAGAGTCCATGATTGCAATAAATATAGGTAGCATAGGCACAAGTTTGTCATTCCTGAATGTAAGGGAGCAGAAAATGACAAAATACACTCAGTTAAGCAAAGAAAAAAGACAGTCTGTAATTACTTTAAGAAATGAAGGTCAATCTTTAAGACAAATCGCAAGAACTTTGCAAGTGTCTGTAACTGCTGTGTCCAAGACCATCAAACGATTTGAAGAAACTGGCACTCATGAGGACCGAACAAGGTCAGGCAGGCCAAGGGTGACCTCAGAATCAGAGAACAAGTTCATTCGAGTCACAAGTCTGCGAAACCGGCGATTAACTGCCCCTGAAATACAAGCTCAGCTAAATGCTACGAGAAGTACAGATGTTTCAACATCAACTGTTCAGAGGAGATTGCGTGAAGCTGGTCTAACTGGAAGAATTGCTGCAAAGAAACCATTGTTAAGAGTGCAGAATAAGAGGAAGAGACTTGCCTGGGCCAAAAAAAACACAGAAACTGGACGCTTGAATAGTGGAAGTCTCTTATGGACCAATGAGTCAAAATTTGAAATATCTGTGTCCGACCGCCGAGTATTTGTAAGACGCAGAGAGGGTGAGTGCATGAGTTCTCCATGTGTGGTTCCCACTGTCAAGCATGGAGGAGGCAGTGTCATGGACTGGGGTTGCTTTGCTGGTGACGGAGTTGGTGATCTTTACCAAGTCCATGGCAAGCTCAACCAGCATGGCTATCATAGCATACTTCAGAGGCATGCCATTCCATCAGGATTACGGCTAGTTGGGTAGTCCTTCATTCTTCAGCAAAATAATGACCCGAAACACACCTCAAAGTTGTGCAAGAACTATCTAGCGAAGAAGGAAAGTGAAGGACAACACAATCTAATGACCTGACCTGCCCAGTCTCCTGTCCTACGTCTCTGGGAATTGCTGCAGAAGAGCTGGGAAGACATGTAGGGTGATTTCCTGCTGAAACTTGTGAGGCTGTTATTAAGGCAAAGGGTGGCTATTTTGAGGAATCCAAGATTTAGAGACAATTTTCAATTTTCTTGAACATTGCTTTGATACTCCTTATGTTTTGTTTTGTATATTGTAACATGTGTTTTCATTTTCAGGTATTTACAGAAACATATATGCCGTAAAACATTGTCAATTATGAAAAAAACCTAGTTTCCAGCAAGTGTACTCAAACTTTTGACTGGTACTGTATTTTCAGGTGCTGTAGTGTAAGACACAAGCTGATTGTCACAGTGGATTATAATTTCAGGTGCTGTAGTGTAAAATACAAGTTGATTGTCACAGTGGATATCATCTTGTATCGTACACCACCTGGTAGCATTTTGTGTATATATTAGAGAGGTCATTTTCCCATGTGTCACTGCCTGGGCTAGGCTCCCCATTCCATGTGTGAATGTCTAATGGAGCTGGATAGCCAGAGCTGTGAGTCATGACAGTCAGACAAGTCTGTGTGCTTTTTACTTCAGACCCATGAAAGGGATGTGAATGCTGCTGCATGGAAGCAGGATCAGTTAGTCATGGCAGAGACACAGTGCTATCGACCTCTTGGCAGACACAGCGGACCCCATGCATAATTAAGACATCATTTTTGGGGGCTCACAATAGGAAGTGACACTGAGTTCAATTTACCTGCATTTATCCACATACGAAACCCTTCAGATCAAGGGGTTTTCTTTTATAATGGTGAACTATGAGAGTCGTAAACTAAAACACGTCAATAATAAACTCTCAGGACAGTGTACTTTACATTAAACAAGCCTGTCATTAACAGACATCTCCCCGCCACGGCGTGAATTCAGAACTCTCTCTCCAGATGAAGACAGGTGATGAGCGTGACGTATATCACCAGTGTGCACTCGGAGAGTGTCTTTTGAAAAAAGCTCACCGTGGTTCAATGATACAACTCGTAAGATGAAACATAATGTCATAAACGAGAACGGAGATGGCGGGAATCTAAACTACTCGTTCATTACATCGCATGGAAGGACCACCTGGTTAAATACAGGAAGGCTCTGGCGTTGGCTAGATTCTAATTTAACTGAAACAAATAAAAATAATCCTAGATTTCTTTTTGCTACCCCAGATAAATTAATTAATCCTTCCCCTAATAGTCCTACCCTTGACATTGGAGCCTCTCACAGCTGCTGACTTCTTACATTTCTTTAAAAATAAAATACTAGAAATGAGATTCCACAGACATCTTCTATTAAGGAGAACTCCAGCACAATGTTACCAACTACACCTCTTAAGGCTATTGTGGGGGCTCTTCTGTGATCTTACAGGAACTGACAGAGCTAGTTTGAGTTATTTATTTATTTATTCATTGCATTTATATAATGCTCTTTATACAAAATAAAAATCACAAAGCACTGTAGAGTACACAGCAGGAAAAAAAACAAACCACATTACATTGGTATAGCATGCCACACATAACTGCCACAATCAGACCATTTAAATAACAGGTTTAAATAACAGTATACACATAATAATAGTACAAAAGCAGCAATTTTAAAGTTACAAAAAAACCCACTAAGATAAGAAAGCCATTTTATAAAAGTGCATTTTCAGTCTGAATTCAGATAAAACAAAGGCTATGCTAGTGGGCTCACAGAATCAACTAAAAGGACATGTGGGATTACATGAGCTCGACCCCTGCAGTCTCTCATCAAAACTAGAAATTATAGGGGGCTTCTGAGTGGTGTATCCAGTAAAGGCACTCCACATGGAGTGCAGGATGCACCCTATAGCCTGTAGATCGCAGGTTCAAATCCAGGCTATGTCATTGCCAACCATGACCAGGGGTTCCTAGGGGGCTGCACAGCACCCGGGTAGGAAGGGCTTAGGTCGGCAGGGCAATCCACAGCTCACCACGCACCAGCAACCCTTGTGGCTGATAGGGCACCTGCAGGTCTGCAGTGGAGCCACTCAGATCTGTGTTGTCCTCCAGCAGTACAAAAAATGACAGGTTTTTAGGAACAAATTTTCCAAGGACCCATGTTTCAGTGTCCATTTCCCAAGTCACTGGGGGTTTGCAGCTGTGAACTGGCATAAAAATAATAATTGAGCATTCCAAATTGGGGAGAAACTGGGGTAAAAAACATTGACGATGACTAAATTAAAAACACAAACAAAAACACCCTAGAAATTAAGAGTTTGGGAAGTTACTTTTTACCATTTGAGAAATATAGCTAAACTTAGACGAATTATTTCCGTATCTGATGCCAAGAGACTAATGCATACCTTTGCTTCTTCTAGAATTGATTACTGTAATTTTTTACTGTACCTTTTTTTCTGATATCCCAAAACGTGTGGTATCCCGCTTGCAGCTTGTTCAGAATACTAGCGCTAGAATTCTGACAAAAACCTGAAAAGTGAACACATTACCCCTGTTTTGGCCTCTTTACACTGGTTCCCTGTGCAGTATAGAATTGATTTTAAGATTTTGCTGTTAATTTACAAGGCCCTGAATGGATTAGCACCTAGTTATTTGCAGGAGTTACTGACCCTGTATCTTCCAAACTGCACTCTGAGATCAGAGGATGCAGGGCTGCTGGTTATTCCTTCGGTCAACAAAAGCAACACGGGTGGAGGGAGGGCTTTTTCTCATAGAGCTCCTAAATTATGGAAAGCTCTCTTCCCATTACAGTTTCCAAGTCAAGACTAAAAACGCACTTTTATAAAATGGCTTTATTATCGTAGTGGGTTTTAAAGTAACTTTAAAATTACTGCTTTTGTATTATTATGTCTATACTGTTATTTAAATCTATTATTTAAATGGTCTGACTGTGGCAGTTGTATTTGTGACATGCTATACAAATGTATTGTAGTTTGTTCTTTTTTTCTGCTGTGTACTGCACAGCGCTTGCGCCCTTTTTGTATAAAAAGCTCTATATAAATGCAATAAATAAATAAATAGTATAGAATAAGAAAAGGCAGGTAACAGTGTAAATGGGATGTTAGTATCATGGTAAAGTATATTAAAATATTCCCAATACCTTCTGCTAAATATTGATAATACAATATTTTCATTACAATACCTTCTGCTAAATATTGATCATAGAAAAGTTTCATTACAATTGAATCCGGTAAGGGATTCAAGGGACAGGTCCACAAATCTATTTAAAATAGAATAGAAAATTTAAATAGAAAATAGTAAATACTATTTTGGAAATAGTATTTTTGTTATAGTTGACACCATCTATTTGTGGAATACATCAATTTTTCTAAAATGTCAGTAATGCTTCAATCAAGAATATCACCCTCCCCCATCCCCCATCCTCCATCTCCACAGGTCAGTATCACCCATCCTCCATCTCCACAGGTCAATATCACCCATCCTCCATCTCCACAGGTCAATATCACCCATCCTCCATCTCCACAGGTCAGTATCACCCATCCTCCATCTCCACAGGTCAGTATCACCCATCCTCCATCTCCACAGGTCAATATCACCCATCCTCCATCTCCACAGGTCAGTATCACCCATCCTCCATCTCCACAGGTCAGTATCCCCCATCCTCCATCTCCACAGGTCAATCACCCATCCTCCATCTCCACAGGTCAGTATCACCCATCCTCCATCCTCCATCTCCACAGGTCAATATCACCCATCCTCCATCTCCACAGGTCAGTATCACCCATCCTCCATCTCCACAGGTCAGTATCACCCATCCTCCATCTCCACAGGTCAGTGTCACCCATCCTCCATCTCCACAGGTCAGTATCACCCATCCTCCATAACTCTGCAGGTCAGTATCAGTATCACAGTGATGACCATGCCGTCTGTAATGTAACAGTATTACAGAACAGAACAGTATAGATAAGAATTAGTAATGGCATTTGTAACTGAAAAGCGATTCTCCAGATATGTGCAAAAGTCTAAGTGTGACGGACAGATGGACGGATGTCTGCAGGATTTCATAACCCAGGTACAGCACAACACAAGGGGGATAATTCCTGTACTCTGATTGGCTGAGAGGGGCTACATAATGGTGAACTAGTGTACAGCTGTATATAACATTTACTCACTGTTTAATAGTTTTTTAACCCAAAGAATTTGCAGAAACATAAGTTTATTGTTATCACAAATGTATTATCAATGTAAATATAGTGTTATACTTGACCCTATGAAAAGTAGCTTTATTAACCAGTTATTGAATTCAATCCTGAATTCAAGGAATTACTTTCCTGTGATCAAGTTCCACCATGGCTTCATTTCTTGGCATTTTAATTTTGAATGCAAGATATATTCCAAAATGAGATAAAGCTATGTGTGTTTATATATATATATATATATATATATATATATATATATATATATATATATATATATATATATATATATAAAAAACATAGAGGTGACAGATTCTTGTTGATTGTTGCAGAGTTTTGGCAAATAGCTTTGAAGACAGGAATGTGATTTTCTTTATCCCAATATAGTTAACTGTTAAAATGATTTATTTTTTTTCTCGGGTGACGATGCGGCCATTTTATATGTTTGAGTAATAAAGTCTGATTGTGCTTCCTGATGCTTCCTGCTGTCTGTGCTAGAGGTCAGTCTCACTCTGCTTGTGCAGCTGCAGTGACTTTTCAACTCTATTCACCCCATAGTAGTAGTAGCAGAGTTGAAAGGTCACAGCATCATGTGATTTCTTTGGAATCAGGAAGTACTCAAAAGAAACTGGCAACTAGGATTCTATGGTTAAAGCCAGTTGGATGCTGATACAGAACAATTATGAATCCATAATAAGCACTTAATAGTATAATATGAATCGAGAAAGATGTTTGTTAAACAATTTTATGAGTTTCTTATAATATTACTACACAGAGAAGTCAGAGCCATTCATTCTCCGGGTGTGTTTCTCAGGATCTCCGTGTGCGACGAGGACAAGTTTCGGCACAACGAATTCATCGGAGAGACCCGAATCCCACTCAAGAAGCTGAAACCAAACCAGACAAAGAACTTCAACATCTGCCTGGAGAAACAGCTGCCGGTGAGTCCCTTGGGCAGCCCCCAAACTCTAACTGAAGCTCTCCTGGAATCTCCATTGGGAACAGCAGACTGAATGTAAAAACACAAGCCGCTTTGGATAGATATGCAGTATTAACGAAGGTGTTCTTATTTACATTCCTTCTGCTTAACACCAAAACGTTTAAAGATATTTAGAACATAATAAAAGTTTGAGAACGAGAAAAGGCCATTCGGCCATCAAGGCTTGTCCTTTGATAGCACACCATTATCCCCTAATGGGGGGGGGGCTAGTTTAAAGCACAGAATCTAGTCTTTTTAAAGTTGCCAGTGTTTTAGACCCCACTACTTCACCTGGTCAGCTATTCCATGCATTTATAACTCTCTGTGTATAAAAGTGCTTCCGATCTCCTGTTCTAAACTCACTTTTACTTAATTTCCATGCATGCCCTCTTGTTCTTCTCTTTGTGTTAAACTTGAAGTTGTATCTTGAGTTAACTTTATATTTAAAGACTTCAATCAAGTCCCCTCTTTTTTCTGCAGAGATTTCATTTTTTTAACCTCTCCTAATAGATAATGTCATGAAATCCTGGGATCAGCCTCGCTGCCCTTTTCTGTACAATCATGTATTTTTTTGTAGTGAGGTGACCAGAACTGCACACAGTATTCTAGGTGGGGTCTAACCAGGGCAATGTATAATCTTAGCATAACCTCCCTACACTTGTATTGCACACTTTTTGCACTTATTTGTCTTTTTAAGTGTCTCACCACATTGGCGAGATGCTTTTAATGATGACTCCACCATAACCCTGTGGTCCTTTGCAAGGTCCTCGTCCCCCATTCCCATCCCGTTCATCTATACATGGATTGTTATGCCCAATATGCAATGCTTCACATTTTTTCATGATTATTCAAACTCAAAACAAATACTTTCCTCTAAAAGGTAATATAGTACAGTATTGCACTGCAAAAAACAATAACAAATTCAAATCTCTATAAAAATGTCAGTAATTCCATTGCATAATAATTTGCACTGCCCCAGATGTTTTCAGTCAATGGAAAATTGCCATTTATGAGTGGAGCATTCTGAAGAATACATGAAAATGCGTTACATTCAAATGCCAGGCAGAAAATTGCCATGCAGTCGTGTCCCGGCTTCACAGAACTAACTGTCAATTTTATAGAGCATTATACTCACAAAGAAACTGACAGAACAGGTGGCCTTTCAAGTGATTCAGTAATTCATGTCAGCCTGGCTTTACTGTACAAGCTACGTGCTGCATACTCTGCAAGATTCTTCACTTTGAAATCAGCCATTAGCTCTTTCCCTTTATATCATACAGTATAGAACATACAGTAACTAAGAACATAAGAACATTTCCAAACGAGAGGAGGCCACTCAGCCAATCTAAACTTGCCGGTTGGTAGTAGCTGATTAATCTCAGAACTCTGTTAGGTTGGGTCAAAGCATCCCAATGATTCAAGCCTGAACAGCACAACTAGGTAGCCCATTCCATATCGTCAAAAATAACCTTTTAGGAAGGTTGACTCTGGTTTTGAATTGCTGTTAATATAGGAATGTTGACTCTGGTTTTGAATTGCTGTTAATATAGGAACGTTGACTCTGGTTTTGAATTGCTGTTAATATAGGAATGTTGACTCTGGTTTTTAATTGCTGTTAATATAGGAAAGTTGACTGGTTTTGAATTGCTGTTAATATAGGAATGTTGACTCTGGTTTTGAATTGCTGTTAATATAGGAATGTTGACTCTGGTTTTGAATTGCTGTTAATATAGGAATGTTGACTCTGGTTTTGAATTGCTGTTAATATAGGAATGTTGACTCTGGTTTTGAATTGCTGTTAATATAGGAATGTTGACTCTGGTTTTGAATTGCTGTTAATATAGGAATGTTGACTCTGGTTTTGAATTGCTGTTAATATAGGAATGTTGACTCTGGTTTTGAATTGCTGTTAATATAGGAATGTTGACTCTGGTTTTGAATTGCTGTTAATATAGGAATGTTGACTCTGGTTTTGAATTGCTGTTAATATAGGAATGTTGACTCTGGTTTTGAATTGCTGTTAATATAGGAATGTTGACTCTGGTTTTGAATTGCTGTTAATATAGGAATGTTGACTCTGGTTTTGAATTGCTGTTAATATAGGAATGTTGACTCTGGTTTTGAATTGCTGTTAATATAGGAATGTTGACTCTGGTTTTGAATTGCTGTTAATATAGGAATGTTGACTCTGGTTTTGAATTGCTGTTAATATAGGAATGTTGACTCTGGTTTTGAATTGCTGTTAATATAGGAATGTTGACTCTGGTTTTGAATTGCTGTTAATATAGGAATGTTGACTCTGGTTTTGAATTGCTGTTAATATAGGAATGTTGACTCTGGTTTTGAATTGCTGTTAATATAGGAATGTTGACTCTGGTTTTGAATTGCTGTTAATATAGGAATGTTGACTCTGGTTTTGAATTGCTGTTAATATAGGAATGTTGACTCTGGTTTTGAATTGCTGTTAATATAGGAATGTTGACTCTGGTTTTGAATTGCTGTTAATATAGGAATGTTGACTCTGGTTTTGAATTGCTGTTAATATAGGAATGTTGACTCTGGTTTTGAATTGCTGTTAATATAGGAATGTTGACTCTGGTTTTGAATTGCTGTTAATATAGGAATGTTGACTCTGGTTTTGAATTGCTGTTAATATAGGAATGTTGACTCTGGTTTTGAATTGCTGTTAATATAGGAATGTTGACTCTGGTTTTGAATGGCTGTTAATATAGGAATGTTGACTCTGGTGGTTTTGAATTGCTGTTAATATAGGAATGTTGACTCTGGTTTTGAATGGCTGTTAATATAGGAAATAACTATTTTATTATAAATAAACAAAAATAAAGTGCACAAGGGCAAAATAACAGATACTCATAAAGCAAAAACAAAACTCACAAAAATAAAGTTTCCAGGCTGGGCAATGCCTTCACTGGATTCAAACTTTCTAAACAACCAAAAAAAAAACCAACCTGCTTCCTCAGCTCCCTCTTCAAATGAGAAGCAGAGGCCTCCTTTTATGTCAGGTGGCTGGGCAAATTGATCGAATTAACCTAATCTAATCAACCCCAGCCACTGAACATAATAAACCCAGGCAGGTGGGAAGTTAACCCCATCCCTGCCAATTTAAAAAGGGCAAGCTTTGCTCTGCCACACACCTCCCCCCATGTACAACGTACACCGGCCGCAATCGGAACTCCCCCCCTTCCCCCCCTCCTCCCCACCCCCCTCCCCCCAAGAGTCCAATTATGTCCCTTGGGTGGGCTGTTAGGTGGGTGGTGGTGGGCGGGGTTGATGTCGGAGCCCCCAAGCCTTCTTTGGTTGAGGGGGCCCCGAATCTCCAAGGTAGCACGGCGACGGCGGCCCGTGCTCCCTCTGGTGGCGGAGGCGGCGACGGCGGCCCGGCTCCCTCTGGTGGCGGAGGCGGCGAAGGTCCCTCTGGTGGCGGAGGCGGCGACGGCGGCCCGGCTCCCTCTGGTGGCGGAGGCGGCGACGGCGGCCCGGCTCCCTCTGGTGGCGGAGGCGGCGACGGCGGCCCGGCTCCCTCTGGTGGCGGCGGCGGCGCCTCCCTGGAAGAGCGGCGGCGGTGTCCTCCCTCTCGGGCTCTGAGAGCGGCGACGGCATCCTCCCCCTCTCTGGCTCTGGGAGCGACGGCAGATCCTCCTCCCTCTCTGCTGGGAGCGACGGCGGCTCCTCCTCCCTCTCTGGCTCTGGGAGCGACGGCAGATCCTCCTCCCTCTCTGGCTCTGGGAGCGACGGCAGCTCCTCCTCCCTCTCTGGCTCTGGGAGCGACGGCAGATCCTCCTCCCTCTCTGGCTCTGGGAGCGACGGCAATCCTCCTCCCTCTCTGGCTCTGGGAGCGACGGCAGATCCTCCTCCCTCTCTGGCTCTGGGAGCGACGGCAGATCCTCCTCCCTCTCTGGCTCTGGGAGCGACGGCAGATCCTCCTCCCTCTCTGGCTCTGGGAGCGACGGCAGCTCCTCCTCCCTCTCTGGCTCTGGGAGCGACGGCAGATCCTCCTCCCTCTCTGGCTCTGGGAGCGACGGCAGATCCTCCTCCCTCTCTGGCTCTGGGAGCGACGGCAGATCCTCCTCCCTCTCTGGCTCTGGGAGCGACGGCAGATCCTCCTCCCTCTCTGGCTCTGGGAGCGACGGCAGATCCTCCTCCCTCTCTGGCTCTGGGAGCGACGGCAGATCCTCCTCCCTCTCTGGCTCTGGGAGCGACGGCAGATCCTCCTCCCTCTCTGGCTCTGGGAGCGACGGCAGAACTCGACGGCAGATCCTCCTCCCTCTCTCTCTCTGGCTCTGGGAGCGACGGCAGCTCCTCACCCCTCTCTGGCTCTGGGAGCGACGGCAGATCCTCATCCCTCTCTGGCTCTGGGAGCGACGGAGGCTCCTCATCCCTCTCTGGCTCTGGGAAACGGCAGATCCTCCTCCCTCTCTGGCTCTGGGAGCGACGGCAGCTCCTCCTCCCTCTCTGGCTCTGGGAACGGCAGATCCTCCTCCCTCTCTGGCTCTGGGAGCGAAGATCCTCCTCCCTCTCTGGCTCTGGGAGCGACGGCGGATCCTCCTCCCTCTCTGGCTCTGGGAGCGACGGCAGCTCCTCCTCCCTCTCTGGCTCTGGGAGCGACGGCGGATCCTCCTAAACGACGGCAGCTCCTCACCCCTCTCTGGCTCTGGGAGCGACGGCAGCTCCTCGCCCCTCTCTGGCTCTCGGGAAGGCGGCTCACCCCTCTCTGGCTCTCGGGAAGGCGGCTCACCTCTCTTTATTGGAGTGACCGGTGGATCTCCCATGTCTACCGCCAGGTAATTAACCACCATGAGGGCAACCTCTGGGAAGGAGGCCGGGTGGTGCTGTTCCTCCCACTGTTCCCACCTCTCCCCATCTCGACGCCACAGCGTGTTGATAACTATGGGGAGATCGTGGACGAGGTCTGCCTCAGGGTGCATCAACCAGTCCCAGATCTCCTGGGACGGTGGTGAAGGTGGTGGTGCTGGAGGTAGTGGGGTGGCCCCTGATGCCCGGGGTGAACACTGCACCTCTTCCTGGGCCTGGTTGTAGGGGCATCCTGCCCAGTTGTGGCCGTCCTCCTCACACCGGCCACACCAGTTTGCCGGTGGCACGTCTGGGCAGGACCGCCAACGATGGTCCTCCTTCCCACACCAGGAACACCAGGGGAAGAGGCTGGCCGGGTCCTCCAGCGGTGGCTGCAGCAGCTTACATTTCTTCAGCTGCTGCTTGTCCTGCCTTTTCCACTGTCTGCTCTTCTTTCCCATTTTTTTTTCTCAAAAAAAAAAAAAAAATAAATACTGCTCTGAGCCTCTAGGTGGCGCTATCCCACTGCTGCCACCAAATGTGGCAGGCTGGCGAGTGGATAGAGGCCCAGAGACAGACTGCAGTTCAAAAAAATAACTATTTTATTATAAATAAACAAAAATAAAGTGCACACGGGCAAAATAACAAATACTCAAACACAAATAAAGCAAAAACAAAACTCACAAAAATAACAGTTTCCAGGCTGGGCAATGCCTTCACTGGATTCAAGTTTTCTACACAACCAAAAAAACCAACCTGCTTCCTCAGCTCCCTCTTCCCAAATGAGAAGCTGAGGCCTCCTTTTATATCAGGTGGCTGGGCGCTGATTGATCGTTAATCAACCTAATCAACTAATCAACCCCAGCCACCTGAACATAATAAACCCAGGCAGGCAGGGGAAGTTAACCCCATCCCTGCCAATTTAAAAGGGCAGAGCTTTGCTCTGCCACACACGTGTACATGGATTAGGGAGTGGTTAACATGTAGAAAACAGAGAGTACTTATTAGAGGAAAAACCTCAGAATGGAGTGTGGTAACCAGTGGTGTACCACAGGGATCAGTATTAGGTCCTCTTCTATTCCTAATCTACATTAATGATTTAGATTCTGGTATAATAAGCAAACTTGTTAAATTTGCAGACGACACAAAAGTAGG
Source organism: Polyodon spathula (assembly GCF_017654505.1). Classification (NCBI taxonomy): domain Eukaryota; kingdom Metazoa; phylum Chordata; class Actinopteri; order Acipenseriformes; family Polyodontidae; genus Polyodon; species Polyodon spathula. Next base: position 3,145,164 of record NC_054574.1, on the reverse strand, counting down.
AGGAGTGGCAAACACTGTTGCAGCAGCAAAAGTCATTCAAAATGATCTAGACAAGTATTCAGAACTGGGCAGACACATGGCAAATGACATTTAATAGAGAAAAGTGTAAGGTACTGCACGCAGGAAATAAAAATGTACCTTATAAATATCATATGGGAGACACTGAAATTGGAGAAGGAATCTATGAAAAAGACCTAGGAGTTTTTGTTGACTCAGAAATGTCTTCATCTAGACAATGTGGGGAAGCTATAAAAAAGGCTAACAAGATGCTCGGATACATTGTGAAAAGTGTTGAATTTAAATCAAGGGAAGTAATGTTAAAACTGTACAATGCACTAGTAAGACCTCATCTTGAATATTGTGTGCAGTTCTGGTCACCTCGCTATAAAAAATATATTGCTGCTCTAGAAAGAGTGCACAGAAGAGCAACCAGAATTATTCCGGGCTTAAAAGGCATGTCATATGCAGACAGGCTAAAAGAATTGAATCTGTTCAGTCTTGAACAAAGAAGACTACGTGGCGACCTAATTCAAGCATTCAAAATTCTAAAAGGTATTGACAGTGTCGACCCAAGGGACTTTTTCAGCCTGAAAAAAGAAACAAGGACCAGGGGTCACAAATGGAGGTTAGACAAGGGGGCATTCAGAACAGAAAATAGGAGGCACTTTTTTACACAGAGAATCGTGAGGGTCTGGAATCAACTCCCCAGTAATGTTGTTGAAGCTGACACCCTGGGATCCTTCAAGAAGCTGCTTGATGAGATTTTGGGATCAATAAGCTACTAACAACCAAACGAGCAAGATGGGCCGAATGGCTTCCTCTCATTTGTAAACTTTCTTATGTTTTTATGTTCTTATGTCTCTGGTTTTGAATTGCTGTTAATATAGGAATGTTGACTCTGGTTTTGAATTGCTGTTAATATAGGAATGTTGAATGTTGACTCTGGTTTTGAATTGCTGTTAATATAGGAATGTTGACTCTGGTTTTGAATTGCTGTTAATATAGGAATGTTGACTCTGGTTTTGAATTGCTGTTAATATAGGAATGTTGACTCTGGTTTTGAATTGCTGTTAATATAGGAATGTTGACTCTGGTTTTGAATTGCTGTTAATATAGGAATGTTGACTCTGGTTTTGAATTGCTGTTAATATAGGAATGTTGACTGGTTTTGAATTGCTGTTAATATAGGAATGTTGACTCTGGTTTTGAATTGCTGTTAATATAGGAATGTTGACTCTGGTTTTGAATTGCTGGTAATATAGGAATGTTGACTCTGGTTTTGAATTGCTGTTAATATAGGAATGTTGACTCTGGTTTTGAATGGCTGGTAATATAAGAATGTTGACTCTGGTTTTGAATGGCTGGTAATATAAGAATGTTGACTCTGGTTTTGAATGGCTGGTAATATAAAAATGTTGACTGTAGGCTTTAGGTTAAAATATTCTTTATGTTTTTCTCTTTGAAGATTTGAGGAGGCCCTGCCTTGCTTGCCTCCTCTGAGGAGACTACACTGAGGGTTACATTTCAGACTGTATTTACTCTTACGTTTAGTGGACCTTGTTTATCTTCTAACCTTATAATGCTGTTTACTGCAGGGAAAGAAGGGGGCATTATTATTACAGACTCAATGTGCTTTTTTTGTTTTTTGATTTTTCCTCTAATTAATTTTATTTACTTATTTCTTCAAATTTGCCTTTTAATTTTGTTACCTTTTTTAATACAAGGAGATATAACTTTTTTTCAAAAAATGGCCTTTTTGACCATTTTAAAACAGTATTATTATTATTATTATTATTATTATTATTATTATATTATTATTATTATTATTATTCCAGTAGCAAAGTAATCTCTGACAAAAACATGACGAAAACAATTACCTCTGTGCAGGATTCTCTAAAGCTTGTAAAAGATACTCCAATGTTAATCAACAAATCGGTATGCAGCATTGATTGTAGCATTTTCAAGCAGTCGTTATGCCTCTTTCGTTATTAAATAATCATGCTAATGTGATTTCCGAAATTATGTTGATTTACAAAATAATGTTATTATCTTAAAGCAGGGCTTCTTGTGACTATTTATTTTGTTTGCATGGGAATTTAAAAGGAAATCTGTGTTAATTGTCATCATTATTTACCAGGAGTTAATTTGCACTTGAAAAGGAGGGATCTAATTAATGAAAGAGTATATAACTCACCTTGAAACAGAAATTTAACAGACCGACAATTCAGTATAAAGGACCAGAGTTAGTTTCTTACAGACTACCTAGATAATTCAATATTTGTAGTTATGAAAATATTTTAGCCTTTTCTATACTTGTGGTTATGAATAAGATTTTTTCACTTGTTTTTAACAATATGTAACCTTATAGAATGTTTGTTGTATTGTTGAAATGATTCTGTATTTGCACCCAGTGTAATGTTACTACCAAGAAATTATCAATGCAAATGTAGCCTGAACTCTGGATAAGTACATTATATGACAGCTGACCTCTACTGTAGATTTTATTTGAATTATACAACTGAAGTCTTGGTATAAAAAATGGCATATTAGATATTACAATAAAGTTTCCTTAAGTGATTGTGGATTTTTAATGGCTTTTAAGACCTGTGTCTAATCCACACAAGAACAAAGAACAGGCGCACAGATCCACTAGGAATGTGATTCAGATCATTGACATGGAATTTGCCTAAACGTACTTGTAATGTTGTCAGACTTCCCCCACACTTTATGTACAGTGTACACTTTCACCTTCACACGTTTAATACATATAAAATGTTCTTATAATACTGTAAGTGTTCGGTGTCTACTTCTAAACATGCTGAGTTTATTTATCACAGAGGCGAGCAGAGTAACAGAGAAAATGCATGATTAGAGGAATTCACTGAACAATTAACTATAAACAAATTGAGCATTGGGTTAGGGACTTCTGACATAATTTTAAAAGCTTAATACATATATAATGAATTGTTCCATACATGGTATACATGTATAATAACTATCAACTACAAACACCAACGGCACTTCAAACATGTTTATTTATAGCCTCCAATCGTTCATACTAAAATACAGACAAAAATAGATTCAAATAAATTCCAACCAATATGCATAGATGGCTTACAGTATTTTATTATTTATTTTTTAATTAAAAAAGATTGCAAAATGCACATTAAGAGTTGTAGATAGTGAGCTGCGACAAAATATCCACCCGAATGAAAGTAAATGACTCGTGGGGTTTCATTTATTTCTTTTTTTCATCTGTGCTGTTTGATTTTTAGCCACATGCCAGATAATCGTAAATCAGCATTTTATATGTGAACTGTTCTAAATAAATGTACATTCTGCATGACAAAATGCACAATTTTAAATTAAATTTACAAATTATGCACAACACGGATATTCCCATTATTTTTTTATTTCATTTCCATTTGGCTGCTGCTCGCAGGTGAGAGATCCGTCCCGCTGTACGCTAGTAGTTTCCATAACAGCAAATGATGCTTCCATTGATTTTTCTTGATCTCGTTAACATGCATTTTGATTAACGAGTTCCCCTTGTCGAGTCATTGAGACAGGCAGTGATGCACGTGACTTGCGGCAATTAAGCTTTTAACAAGAAATGAGTTCAGTAACGACCTAATCAACTCAATTTTAAAGCATTAACAGATTGATTTAATTAACACATGTTTGAAATCGCTTGCTAAAGCTCTCGCTGCTATACCACGAGTTCAATACAATAAGACTGGGACTTGAAAATCCTGCCCTTTGTCTCTAAGCTTCTCCTGTTCAGACTGGGAATTAGTCAGCTTCAACAACATTACTGGGGAGTTGATTCCAGACCCTCACGATTCTCTCAAGTCCACTCCTCCTCTGTAAATAGTAAATAGGCCTGGACTCAGCCTGTGACAGATGTAGGCAGGCTCCTGCCTCCGTCATTCATATGTTTTGGGTCTCAGGTTGGCTGTATTTTGGACAGCTATTTTTGAGAGCCGTTCACAAATCTTTCAGCTGTGCCTTCATCCTGTCCCAGTGGTGTTGCATCGAGTGACATCCCCCTGTCCAGGATACAGTCCGATACTCTGGCCTTTTCAACCTTGCTGGCGAGACACCTGGTTCTGCTTGGTTGGAGACAGGCTGCCCCATCTTTGCATGTTCAGTGGATCAGGGATCTTATGCAAAGCCTCAGGTTAGGGAATTAGACCCAGAGATGAAATGCTAATTTTATGACACCATGGTTTGGTTGCTCATTGCTAAAGTGGTTCTGTATTCTGCTTTTCCCTTTTGCAACAACAATCTCAGAGTGACTGAGATTCATTATAATGACTTTATCTGGGATTTACATTGCTGTATCAAAAAGAAAAGGAAAAACGAGTTTGAGTCATGGTGACTGAATTGATTGCTCACCCACTAAGAGAAAGGGTGCTTCTTCCAGTCCAGGGCAGGCTTGAGTCCTGGAAACTGAACTGCTCCCTTACCCCTAATAGAAAGGGTTCTTCCTCCGGTCCAGGGCAGGATGGAGGACTGTAAATTGAACTGCTCCCTTACCCCCTAAGAGAAAGGGTGCTTCCTCCAGTCCAGGGCAGGATGGAAGCCTGGAAATTGAACTCCTCCCTTACCCCCTAAGTGAAAGGGTGCTTCCTCCAGTCCAGGGCAGGATGGAAGCCTGGAAATTGAACTGCTCCCTTACCCCCTAAGGGAAAGGGTGCTTCCTCCAGTCCAGGGCAGGATGGAAGCCTGGAAATTGAACTGCTCCCTTACCCCCTAAGTGAAAGGGTGCTTCCTCCTGTCCAGGGCAGGATGGAGGCCTGGAAATTGAACTGCTCCCTTATCCCCTAAGAGAAAGGGTGCTTCCTCCAGTCCAGGGCATGCTTGAGGCATGGGTTTGTTTGGTGCCACCGTGCTGTTATTAAAATGGTTGTTGCTAACAAAGTAATTCCATAAATCTTACCTGCTGAGCACTTCAATTCGTTATACAGGTCTTACATATGCACTCTTGAAATTGTGTTTTTATTTTAAAACATGGTATCTACTGCTGCAAATGGTAAAATAAACCTCTGTTAGAAATCAATGCTTTCAGTTAGAGTTTCACCTGTGAAATTCTCCCCATGCCTTCAATAGCTTCCTTCCTGTTAATAACCAACCTGCTGCTTCCCCATTGACGACCTGCTTTCAGCCAGTAACACGACCCAGAAGACACTGCTAAGGTGGCATGACACAGCATGGTACAGTGGCCGGCAAAGCTCTAGCTCTGCCACACACAGGAACTTCAAGTATAACATATTTCCAGTGAAAAATTCAATCTTCCTTTAACCTTGAATAGCAACACATATTTTAAAAAGAAAATATGTTTTCCTGTTTGCACAAGACCAATATAGCTAATGCACACAATGTAAGATGTATAGAAATGTTTTATTAGCTTACATTACATTTTTAACTGACTAATTTTCAAAAACCCCTCAAGGAAAAAACATGCGATATTGTGCATAAGTAGTAAGGGTTCTCAGAACTCCACATTTCTCCTGAGGCAATCAGATGAAAGGCAGCAATGACTGATGTGTTCTACCTCGCTTGAAGAAAGAGTTTTTTCCCATCAATGAAGGCTGGCTCTGTGCAAGTAGTAGAATCACAGCCGAAGTTCCCTCTTATCTCTTCCTTTCTGTCTGCTCTCCGAATAGGAAGCATGAAGAAGGCTCTTAGATCTCAAGTAAATTCAATCTGGAAGAGACAGCTTTTCCTGCACCCATTTAGCACATTGCCGGCTTTACGATAATCAAAGAGCCCAGCAGCAACCACAGATGTTTAAACACAAGCTAATTGAGTTCTGTAGCTGTACCTGTGAGTGTTGCTTATTAAAATGCTTTTGGAGGTAATTGCATTTTTGGATCTTGTACCCCATTGGGGGAGATATGGCTTTATCTCACAGAAACCGGTTCAAGAGAGTTAGGTCTTGAAAATAAGCAGCGACATGAAGCCAGTCTGTAAAATAAAATCTCCTCTCATTCTAATACCGCACTGCCTGCCTAGTACTGGTTCTGCCTGTAGACGCCAGGGCGGCCTTTTCAGATACAAGTGTCTGATCAATAACTTAGCGGTCTATTTATTCAGCACTCGTCAGGCACGTCAGGTCCAATTTATTTTCATACGCACTGTTTATTTTACACGCGCTGTTTAAAATATTTTCTTCAGAGTAAAATAGGTTCAAAAGGCATTGAATCACAAAAAAACACTACTGTAGTAAAGTACTATATCTACAGCCAAGCCCCACCCCTTGTTCGCTGTATTTTTCACATACCTATTTAGACGTGCATACTGATAAATCCTCTCCTGATCACTCGTTTTATCACCAAACTCCTCAGTGATGTGATTCAAGTCATTATTTTATTACTACAACATCTCCAAAAAGCTCTGCACATGTCTGTGATATTCTTTGAGCGCTGGATGCAGAAGTAGCTATCTCCTTTGTTATGTCCATACACTATAACTCTGTATGCACTGCATACACTGGGGCTCTGTCATGCAGATACACTGTAACTCTTTTTTGTAACTCTGTTGTCATTCTCTGGCTCCTATAACTGGCACTCTCACTCTCTGCCATGCAATACACTGTAACTCTGTCATGCACTGTCATACACTGTAACTCTGTCATGCACTGTCATCACTATAACTTTGGCACTGTCATACACTATAAGAAACACCACTAGAACTCTGTCATGCACTTTACACTTTTGTCATGCACTGTTTCACTTAACTCTGGCTCACTATTCTGTCATGCACTGCCATACACTGTAACTCTGTCATGCACTGTCATACACTATAACTCTGTCATGCACTGTCATACACTATAACTCTGTCATGCACTGTCATACACTGTAACTCTGTCATGCACTGTCATACACTGTAACTCTGTCATGCACTGTCATACACTGTAACTCTGCATGCACTGTCATACACTATAACTCTGTCATGCACTGTCATACACTAGTAACATGCACTGTCATACACTATAACTCTGTCATGCACTGTCATACACTCTCTGTCATGCACTGTCATACACTGTAACTCTGTCATGCACTGTCATACACTGTAACTCTGTCATGCACTGTCATACACTATAACTCTGTCATGCACTGTCATACACTATAACTCTGTCATGCACTGTCATACACTGTAACTCTGTCATGCACTGTCATACACTGTAACTCTGTCATGCACTGTCATACACTGTAACTCTGTCATGCACTGTCATACACTATAACTCTGTCATGCACTGTCATACACTGTAACTCTGTCATGCACTGTCATACACTGTAACTCTGTCATGCACTGTCATACACTGTAACTCTGTCATGCACTGTCATACACTGTAACTCTGTCATGCACTGTCATACACTGTAACTCTGTCATGCACTGTCATACACTGTAACTCTGTCATGCACTGTCATACACTGTAACTCTGTCATGCACTGTCATACACTATAACTCTGTCATGCACTGTCATACACTATAACTCTGTCATGCACTGTCATACACTATAACTCTGTCATGCACTGTCATACACTGTAACTCTGTCATGCACTGTCATACACTATAACTCTGTCATGCACTGTCATACACTGTAACTCTGTCATGCACTGTCATACACTGTAACTCTGTCATGCACTGTCATACACTAACTCTGTCATGCACTGTCATACACTGTAACTCTGTCATGCACTGTCATACACTGTAACTCTGTCATGCACTGTCATACACAGTTTTGAAAGAAACACACATTTTAACAAACATGCATTTTCATTTTTGTCTGTGTGTAGGTTAAAGATTAAGTGCTTCTATACCATTTCTACAAAGAAATACATACCCCTTTCCATTCCTCACCTAGCTTTAAAAATACATTGCTGGGTGACATTTTCTGAACTATGCCCTTCATACAAAATAATAATTTGACAATAATTGTCTGCTGTTATCTCCAGAATTGTACTTGAAACTTGGCTTTGCAACCTGGCTAGCATTGGTTCTATGGGGAAAATGCTAGAATCATAAGCACTGACATTTTGACAAATCCATTGATTTCCTATACATGATTTACAATCATTTCCATCTCTTTGTCTATCTCCAGTATTCCCCTGCTAGTAAATGAAACGGATAGTTCTGCCTTTTTTTCTTCAGTGCCTTGTTTAACACGCCCTTTAGCACCCTTCATGTCGGATCATAAGCAGGTAATCCCCTACAGGTCTCCTGGGACTGACTTGAAATCAGACTCGTTCATTTCCATCAGGAGCAGATCAATCGGGACTCTGCCAGGCCCAATTAGGATCGCAAGTCCAAATGAAAATCTAGCAGTAAAAAAAAAACATTTCTTCCAGCAGGCTGCACTCCTAATTGGGACTGACAAGAGTCCCTATTCAGGCTGGTGTGATCCCAGAGTGCTGCTGTTGGAAACATGGAATTTGGTCTGTCAGTCCCAGCACTTCTCCATCCCTGCTCCAAGCAGATTCCAAGCCAGGTAATGGGAATTTTAGAGAAAAATGATAAGAAATAATTATTGGAGGAACAGGACCAGAATCACTCAGAGTGATTGCAAGCATCAAGTAGTGAGGGGAATGTGAAGTAGACAAATTAGGGGGAATTGACTGAAGTCTTTACAATCTTAAAAGGAGCGGACATATTTAACCCTAACAATGCTTAAGCGCAGTACAGAAACCAGACCAGAGGACACGATGGAAGATAGATTTAGGATAGAGAGGAGACGCTTCTTCACTCAGAGAGTGGTGGAGGTATGGTATGGGCTACCTAGTCGTGTTGTTCAGACCCAACTTGACAATGTTCTGAGATCAATCAGCTGTGAGGAACCGGATGAGTTTAGATGGGCCGAATGGCCTCCTCCTGGTTCGTAAATGTTCTTGTTCTTATACTGTATATTAAAATGACAACACTGCCTGTTACACTTCGACCAATGGCAAAGCTCATTGGAATATCTGACTATAACCCCTTTTTTTGACCCTCCACCAGCACAAATCGTATCTTGGAAAACGTGTCATTAAGTGTAATGAGAAATGGGTTTTGTCACTTATTATTGCTCGCAGTCTATCACTTTTTAATCCACAAAGAAAATATACAATTTGATGTGCTGCGGCATTATCATTTGCATTTCAGAAAACTCATTTACTTTACATCCTAGCAGATCCTTTTCCGACAAAAGACTTCAATCAGAGTGGGGAGTCTGCAATGCTTGAGATTTTAACTGCATCTAAGCAGGGATTCAATCAACCTGCTCTACATTCCTGTAGGCAGCGCTACACATCACATCACGCCTGCCTGTCTCATGTTCATCAGAGTATTCCTTTCCACGCACTACTCCCTACAGATAAAGGAGTGCTAGCCAAGCTTTTTAAACACAGTTGCTTACCTCTTCACCCCTGCAGGGGATGTAATGTTTGTTTTCTCCCTTCTAGATTGATAAAACAGAAGACAAGTCTCTGGAGGAGCGAGGGCGCATCATGATCTCTCTCAAGTACAGCTCTCAGAAGGCAGGGCTTCTCATTGGCATTGTCCGCTGTGCCCACCTGGCCGCTATGGATGCCAACGGCTTCTCAGACCCCTACGTCAAAACGTGAGTCCCCTTGACATGCCAAATGCTTCACTCTGTCTCCTGCCTTCTGCACTCCTACAGTGATATAATGATGTCACATATCACTCTGTCTCCTGCCTCATGCACTCCTACAGTGATATAATGATGTCACATATCACTCTGTCTCCTGCCTCCTGTACTCCTACAGTGATATAATGATGTCACATAACACTCTGTCTCCTGCCTCCTGCCCTGGACTGGAGGAAACAGCAGGCAGATTTTATATATTACAGAATACTGAAAGTATTTAGGACAGTCAATTTACATAAGTAAAATGTATGCAAGATATTAGAACCTTGAACAACACTTAATCTTCACATATTCCATAATCCTCAGTGTTACACTACCTTTAAACCCATTGCTTTTTCAGTGCTGTAGTGCCATCTAGTGATGGTATTTAGAATGATTAAAAGACAAGACAGACCTGTACGTGATTTCTGTAAAATCATCCAAGAAAAATACAGTGCATTGTAGCTGATCTTAGAAAGATGATGCCCTGTACATATCAACAGAGGTTATTACTATGTTTTGCCTTTTCAACAACAACAACATTTGTTCCACTTTTTGACTGCCTGTCTCTAATATTGATATGATGTTTAGAGCTGTTCATAAACATCATTTAAATACAATGTTTTAATGTTGCAGTTTTCCCATGGTTACACAATGTATTCACCACAGTTTCCATGGTTACCCATGTTAGCCATACCTCAGTGTTCTTTACAATGCTTTATTACACCTTGATATGCTTTTACTGTGGGACACTTTTATAAGGTCTATGCCAAAATAATTACTCTCTTCCGATTCCATTTGACATTTCAGAGTCCGAGTGCAGTGTTGTCTGTACTTTGAATGTGGCGCTGCTGTGAATTGGGCTATTCTATATAAACTAACTGCTTCAACTGCGGCTTTACTGCAGGTACCTGAAGCCTGATGTGGACAAGAAGTCAAAGCACAAGACAGCAGTGAAAAAGAAGACACTGAACCCAGAGTTTAATGAGGTGCAGGCCTGTCTTCCTTCTTTCTTTCTACTAATTGGTGTTTATAATCATTCTCAGAGGTAAAACGAGAGTAAAACGGGGGTGAAATTCTGCCGGTACTCACCGGTACTCCGGGACTCATTTTAATGCCGGTCCTGGGTGCTGGGACTTAATTATCTGCTTATCTGATACTGCTTCTGTTTTTGTTTGCTGCTATTGGACTGCGTTACTGCCAGTATAATAACTGCAGGTTGATTGGAGGAACTTTCTTTTTGATTTTTGATTATGCTGAAGTAAAGATAAAAAAGACTAACAGATACAACAGTTAGTACTGAGAAGCACAGAAGCATACAAATTACAAGAGGAGCCAGGAGGTGGGCTCTAAACAATTACAAAAGGATATTGAACAGTTTACATAAATGAAAAGTTTTCTAAGCATTTTTATTATAAGATGTTTTAATTACTTTAATGCACTACTCAGTTTCTCACAGAAATCAGAAAAAAAAGGTTTTGAATTAGTACATTTACATTTGTGAATATAAGAACATAAGAAGAACATAAGAAAGTTTACAAACGAGAGGAGGCCATTCGGCCCATCTTGCTCGTTTGGTTGTTAGTAGCTTATTGATCCCAGAACCTCATCAAGCAGCTTCTTGAAGGATCCCAGGGTGTCAGCTTCAACAACATTACTGGGGAGTTGGTTCCAGACCCTCACAATTCTCTGTGTGAAAAAGTGCCTCCTATTTTCTGTTCTGAATGCCCCTTTGTCTAATCTCCATTTGTGACCCCTGGTTCTTGTTTCTTGGGTCGACATTGTCTATATCTTGAATGCTTGAATCAGATCGCCGTGTAGTCTTCTTTGTTCAAGACTGAATAGATTCAGTTCTTTTAGCCTGTCTGCATATGACATGCCTTTTAAACCTGGAATAATTTTGTGCACTCTTTCTAGAGCAGCAATAGCCTGTTTGTAGCGAGGCGACCAGAACTGAACACAATATTCTAGATGAGGTTTTACTACGCATTGTACAGTTTTACATTACTTCCCTTGAGTTGAATTCAACACTTTTCACAATATATCAGAGCATTTTGTTGGCCTTTTTTATAGCTTCTCCACATTGCCCTGATGAAGACATTTCTGAGACAACATAAACTCCTAGGTCTTTTTCATAGATTCCGTCTTCATTTTCAGTATCTCCCATATGGTATTTATAATGCACATTTGTATTGCCTGTGTGCAGTGCCTTACACTTTTCTGTATTAAATGTCATTTGCCATGTGTCTGCCCAGTTCTGAATGCAGGCTAGATCATTTTGAATGATCTTTGCTGCTGCAACAGTGTTTGCCACTCCTCCTATTTTTCTGCAAATTTAACAAGTTTGCTTACTATACTATAATCTAAGTCATTAATGTAGATTAGGAATAGCAGAGGACCTAGTACTGACCCCTGTGGTACTCCACTGGTTACCTCGCTCCATTTTGAGGTTTCTCCTCTAATCAGTACTTTCTGTTTTCTACATGTTAACCATGTAGAAAACAGAACCATGAGACAACCCCTGTCTCGAGACTGTTGCATGATCTTAGTTAGCGGTTTGTAAATAACTTCTTTCATTTTTTTGAGTACTATTGGGAGGATCTCATCTGGCCCAGGGGATTTGTTTATTTTAAGAGCTCCTAGTTCCTTTAACACTCTGTTATGCTAAAGCTATTTAAAACTGGATGGGAACAGGTTGACACGTGGGGCATGTTGTCTGTATCCTCCTTTGTAAAAGTAATCATTTTATATATTTGCTGTTTTTTTCTCTTCATCTATGATGTTGCCATTTGTATCTGATACATTTACT